>NW_021360661.1:0-3484 GCF_001605985.2 Dendrobium catenatum | reverse complement strand
TCGGTATGGAATACCAAATACCGAGCAATACCGAGTTACAACTCGGTATTGAGTATAAAAACTCGGTATTTGGTGTTCTTACAGTAAAATCTCGATATGGAATACCAAATACCGAGTTGTACTGAGAATAAAAAATCTCGGTACAACTCGGTATTGAGAATAAAAACTCGGTACTTGATGTTCTTACAGTAAAATCTCGGTATGGAATACCAAATACCGAGCAATACCGAGTTGTACCGAGAATTTTTTTCTCGGTACAAGTTAATTCTAAATTCGGTACAACTCCTTATTTAACAAATATATACTCACTTTTTCTTGAACTGCTTAAGAAAGTTATCAATGGTTATTCATTTTTCTTTAGTTATTAGTAATCGTCCCGGGTAATCTAAAAATTTCGGTGCCGGTCGTTCAATACTATTGGATTCATCAACTTCATGAACTACAAATTTTGGTAGTAAATCCGGAACAATAACAGAATTAGCTTTCATTTTTACATTTTCAACATCAGTCACTGCAGCAACACTTGGAGCTGCAGCAGAAGGAGCAGCATCAGTTGGAGCAGCATCAGAAGGAGCAGCATCAATAGGCGTAGCAGCATTAGTAGCATCAGTAGCCTTCTCTATTAATCTTGTTGAAGCGCAAGTGGCAGGTCTTCTTCTACTGATTGTTGTTTCTTTTTTATTAATCTTTTCAACATCAGTATTTGCCAAATGAACAGAACTACTCTGAGTTCTCTTCTTCTTCATGTCCCCTACTGTGAATGGAGTTTTAACCCTTTTCCTTTTTCTATCATTTCTGAGCTGTACCCGACAAGCAATTACTCCACTATCTGATGAAAGGAAAGGAAATTTCTCATGTTCAGATGGGCTCACACCCTCTTCCATCCCTTTAAAATATGCTTCTTTGGTTATTTTCTCAATAATTTTATCAACAGATTTGGATACTTCGTCCAAATTGTTATGGTCAGATTCAGTTTTTGAAGATGAGGGAACCGGAGTTCCAATTCGCTCTGACTTGAAATAGTTAGAAAAATGATGACTCAAGATTTTATATATACCACAAAATTTTTGATTATTCTCATCTTTTAAGTCGAATACTTGTTGTTCCAATACTGCTACCCGTCTTTCAAGTATAGTATTTAAAAGTTCGACTGATGCCATTTTTTTGACCATATAATGCTGCTGCGTAATAAGTTTATATATGGATTGATTTAAAATATTGAAGTTCGTTTCTTCAAGAACAGAACGATCTGCATCAGGTTTTGGGATAAATTCTGTTGGGCTTGGAGGTTGGAATGAAGAATCATTCTGGATTGGTGGTTGGATAGTAGATTCAGTATGGATTGGCGGTTGGATAGGAGAGTCAGTGGGGCTTGGCGGTTGGATTGGAGAATCAGTATGGATTAACGTTTGGATTGGAGAATCATTCTGGATTGCTTGTTGAATAGTAGATTCAGTGTGGATTGGAGGTAGGATAGGAGATTCAGTGGGGCATGGCGGTTGGATTAGAGAATCAGTGAGTCTTGGCATTCTACTTGGACTGTCTGGAGTTGGAATTCTGTGGAGATGGAGTTGGCGCTTTAGAAGATATATGTGGGGTTGTGAGTAGACTAAGTACAATTTACAGATGCTCTCCTATATGATATGTAGAAGAACTCTCAATTAAATTCTTCTCAGCATCTGTAATCCCTTGTAAATATGTGAATATCTGGAACGAATGTTTTATAAGCATCACATATGTTTAGTACCTCAGAATCCTGAAGGTCATTTAATAAATTCTTAACTTCTTTATCTCTATAATTAAACTTTCCATCCAAACGAATGAGATGGGGTCGAGCCAAATCATCCACTATCGGGTGGAACTTTGTATGCTCAAAGAACCATATCTATACAAAAAAAATCAACAAAATAATTCAATGTAAAAATGATTAAAAAAACTATATAATAATTTAGTAAATAAAACAATTTTATATGTTTAAAAAATACTCACAATTATAATCATAACAAATCCATTGACATATCCTAGGGATTGACCTTTTGATCGTTTTTTTGCTATTGTATTAAATTCAGTCACGAGGAAATCCCTAATTGATTGGGGCCAATTGTATGTTCCAAAGTTTTCGACATTCTTCGCAACGTCCAATATTGTAGATTGTACTCGAAAGTTAGCCATTGGAAAGAATATATTGGACAATAAGTAAACAATGAATTCTTTCCTTACATTCTCGACCGGAGTTGGCACAACCAATTTCAGAATATCATGTCTTATGTCATTTGCTGTTTTTCCACCCGTTGTAGCAGTCCTTGGTTCAAACTTAATTCCTCTGTTCGGTAAGCCAATAATCAAAGCTATTTCATAGAATGTGAAAGCTAACGTATGGCTTTTAATAACAAAACTTTCAGAATGTATGTCCCACGTCGACATTAACATATAAACAATTGGAACATTCTGAGGGAATTGAGGCATGTATAGGAACTGATTAATATGTAGCTCCCGTAGGCTTGTAACAAACGACTCCCCAAATTTCAGAACTATCTCATTACAAACTTCTCTAAAACTTGAAGTTTGACATCTAAAATGAATCTTAAGGCAATATCCCTGTATAATAAAATAGATGTTCGATCAGATATATGCTGTATTATCATAATATCGACCAATACCGAGTATTAAAAACAAAAAAAAAGCGTTGTACCGAGGTGTACCGAGTATACCTGCTTGTACCGAGCACTAACAAACAGCATATAACAATATATTATATATAAAATACTCATATATTTATTGTAAATACCGAGTATTAGTTCTCAAAAAAAAGTTGTACCGAATTATACCGAGTTGTACCGACTGTACCTAATTATACCGAGTACCAATCAGCATATAACATTATATTATATATAAAATAATCAAATATTTAGTGTAAATACCGAGATTTACTGCTAAAGAAAGGGTTGTACCGAGGTTTACTGGTTTGTACTTAGTTGTACCGAGATGCACTGATCATCACCGAACATTACCAACCAATACCGAGCAGCAAAGAATATTATATTATAATGAAATACTCAAATATTGTTTTTAAATACCGAGCATTTTCTCTGATAAATACCCTGTACCGACATGTACCGAGCAATACCGAGGAACACCGATCAGTACCGAATACCGAATACCGATTAGTACCGAGTATTACGGCAAACTACAAAATTACCAAGATTTCAAAACGTTCTGACAGTGTGCATTCAGTTTTTTATACTAGAACAGAACGATACTAACTTAACCCTAACCCTAAACATACGTTTTTTTTTTTAAACAAGATGAACTATATAACTAGAAGGAAAGTTCTTCGGCAATAATTTCTAACCTCAGGCATTATATCTGTGGAGGTTTTCGACTGGAGCTTTGCTTCAAAATCACGGGATTTGCTTGTGAACTACGAAGGAAATGAATAGTTACAGAAAGTCGATTCGCCTTTGATTCTAGTATATCCAAATGA
>NW_021360660.1:0-2449 GCF_001605985.2 Dendrobium catenatum | reverse complement strand
CAAGGCATGCAAAGAAGTGAATATCTTAGTGAACCTAATATATATATATATACAGCTCCATCGATGCGGTGTAACTTCTCGCACTAGATGAGCACGAAACTCGTCAGGACTCGAATCTAGATGTGCTGCCCAGGGTTGGCTGGTCGATGGATACCCGTTTGTTCGCCGACGAATCATCACCGCCTGACGATGCCGCCGCCGCCGCAGCCCGTTACGCCGACAACATGAAGGGCCTGCTACTCGCTGTTCTCTCCAGCGCTTTCATTGGAGCTAGCTTCATCGTCAAGAAAAAAGGCCTCAGGCGCGCTGGCAGCTCTGGTTCCAGCGCAGGTGAGTGTTTTGCCGCTAAGCCTAACCCTAAACATGCATTACTAGGCACAGGGAAAGTTGGATCCTTTCTCTTTGATCTCTTATAGGGTCCGGTGGGTACCGGTATCTTCTGGAGCCACTTTGGTGGGTTGGGATGGTGACGAGTAAGTATTCCCTTATAAAAATGATCCATGATTTTGATCTATTTTGCAAAGGAAACCTTAGTGGTTTTAAGTCTTGCAGTGCTTGTTGGTGAAATTGCGAACTTTGTCGCTTATATATTCGCCCCTGCGATTCTTGTGACCCCCCTTGGAGCTTTGAGCATTATCGTGAGGTATGAAGCAAGGGTGGCTAAAAATTGCCATAACAACTGGGGGAATAATTTTTTTTTTCTCGTTTTCTTATTCTATTTTGTATTATTCTTGTTTTCATGGTGGAGTAGTGCTGTCCTTGCGCACTTCATCCTGAAGGAGAGGCTGCAGAGGATGGGGGTTTTGGGCTGTGTGCTATGCATCGTTGGTTCTACTGTTATTGTACTTCATGCACCAGAAGAGAGGAATCCAAGCTCGGTGGAGCAGATATGGTATTTGGCGACCCAACCAGGTTTCTTTCTATTGGTGAATTTTTATGAGTTTTCCATGCCGTCTGGTTTCTTATTTGAGATGCCATATAGACTCATAAACATATGCTTTTCAGCTTTTCTTTTGTATGCGGCGTCAGCGGTTGCCGTCTCACTAGTATTGATGTTGCATTGTTCACCACGGTACGGGCAAACAAACATAATGGTCTATTTGGGTATATGCTCAGCTATTGGATCTTTGACGGTAATACTTTATATCTTTCCGATGAATAAATAATCTTAGCAAAGGGAAGTTTCTTTACGTACTGAATGTTTTTTAACTTTCTCCCGTTAATTTTACTAGGTTATGAGTATTAAGGCTGTTGGTATTGCAATTACGCTTACTTTTGAGGGAATCAATCAGGCAATCTACTTTCAGACTTGGGTATTTGCTATGGTTGCCATTACATGCATCATAATTCAGTTGAACTATTTAAATAAGGTAAATGTTCTAGAGGCTATTTATGTGTTAATTCCTTGTTTCTAAACGATCGGTTGCTTTTACACTCATTCAAATAACTCCTAAACATTTCAAATATATTGCATTCCTTTTGCACTGGATTCTTTTTACTATGCATTCTTTTTTTAATAAATCAAACATCCCCGAGGTTATTTTGCAGAAGTGAAATGTTTTCATTTATGCAAAATGGTACCTGATTTTTTTTATATGTTAGTTTTCTTTCTTCGTAAATCATGATATTTTGAGAGCATCATTATTACCGAGAGATTGTACTTACATACTTTTTTTCCCACTATTATAAGTCTGGCTTTAGGCTTTTTACATGGCACTCCATATGAGTACCTTATAAAGAGAATCACTGCATCCTAATGATATGAAAGCTGAAAACCAAGATGCTTATATGCTGTACTTATGAAGGCATAGATTCCTTGAAATTCTGTTTGGCTTTTTAATGATTATGAAGCTACATGCAGTGTATAAGATATCTAAGCCACATAACTAATTATTGCGGGTGAAGGATGGCTAAGAGCAATGACATTCTTTTCTTGGTTTCTATTTGTTAGATAGTAGGCGCGGCAGGGTGACCTAATGGTTCAGCTATGAGAGGACTTTTTTGCATGTTCTTTTATTTATGTTGCTTTTTCATTAAATTTTCACATTTATGGATGGGAACACAACATGCTGGACCAACTACTCGAGAATTCTGATGAGTAATATTCATTTTCTTTATATTAGCATCAGTGAATTTTAAGTCCTCATGCTGCGAACTTGATTATTTTCTCACTAGTCTAGTGGTTGATGAAGAGACTAGTACTTTTTACTCAACTTTAAGTGCGCACTCAAGGATTGATAAGCAAATAGTGGGGAGGGGAAGAGAGGGGGGAGTGATGATGGAGATGATTCAAGTACAAGACATGAATATAATCTTATCTAATAATTCCATTATAAGCATAAAATTATCGAAAATGATAATTTCTCCTGATTGCAAATAAAATTTATCTAAAAATCCTAATAATATGAAATAAATCCTAAAATATTAAAAATTAATTATATATATATAT
>NW_021360659.1:0-270 GCF_001605985.2 Dendrobium catenatum | reverse complement strand
GTTCGCTCTCTACTCCTCCACGCGAAAATTCTGATCTTCAGCAAAATCCCGTCGCTACTCCTCTATCCGTCCAAGCCTTAATCCCGACACTTCTCCCCCACGCTCGCTTCCTCCACTCGAAAGCTCTGCTCCCGTGACTCCACCTCTTTGCCTCCTTCCTTCTTTCTCTGCGAACCGACCCAGATCTCGTTCCCAAGCCCATCACCTCCTTGCTTCTCCGACCTTCTCTGACCGAGAGAGAGAGAGAGAGAAAGAGAGAGAGGAGGGGAG
>NW_021360658.1:0-291 GCF_001605985.2 Dendrobium catenatum | reverse complement strand
GTAATACATTATTTTAATTAATTTTCATTTTAAAATTACTTATTAATTTTAATTTTCATAATTAAATTAATTAGTAAATTTAATTTCAATTTTTAGTAATTTTGTGTAATTATATAGTTTAAATTTTTTTAAAAAATAACAATTGAAACGTATTTTTCTGGACAACAATGTGGTTGGGTGTTTGAAAATTTTGCCCAACCACCAGATTTCGAATCTCATGGCATGCAGGCAGGCAACTCACAGGCATGGGTGGGCGGGCAGCGCGGGATGGTAGTCGGCCAGCTCGAGTAG
>NW_021360657.1:0-211 GCF_001605985.2 Dendrobium catenatum | reverse complement strand
CTTAACAACTCAATTTGACAAACACACAAACCTAGGATTTCCTAACTTGCTCTGACACCAAATTGATGTGATCAAAAATTTGGGAGAGGGACCCAAATTTTTGATCACAAAAAAGAAACTCTTTCTAAGAACAACATAAAAATACTCAAAAGACACTTTTTATATTATATAAAAAAACTTACAAACATAGACACTTACTTGACGACACTTA
>NW_021360656.1:0-876 GCF_001605985.2 Dendrobium catenatum | reverse complement strand
CTCTACGTCAGGTCAGAGGACGTAATAATTGTTCGAGAACGTGAGAGCCGAATGAGAGGAGGGGATATTTTTTGTGTCGTGTGGAGTGATTTCTGCCGAGAGGAGTGCGATCGTGGGTGGTTATGGGATCGATCGTGGCTGAGGTGGAATGAGCGGTTGAGTGCCGTGGGTAGTTTTAGTCTAAGCCGTTGAATGGGCGGCAGATTTAGGTCAACAAATGCATGATGAAAAAATCATTTTTATGAACTGTTGATGATCAGTTTGAACATCAAAAGAAGGATTTAAACAATGATTTTTTTTAGTTTTGTTATTGAATGATTTAAAAATTATAATATGTAGATGCTGACCCATATTAATTATTTTTTTAGATGATTGCATATAATATGTAGATGATTTGTTTGAACATCTATTGAGTTCTTAGATATTGTGCCTAAGATAATGCCAATAAATTCTTGCTTACTAGTTGAGACTTTATATTACTTCTCCAATGAGAGAGGATGGTGGAGCCATCATGTACTTCATAGATTTGTTCTATGCTAGACTCTTCAAATATTCAAGAGGCTAACCAACTTTTGTAAACATTTTTAAAGCTTTTTAGAGTGGTCATAGATTTGATTCCTATAACACCAGTGGAGATCCATTACTTAATTAAGTGTTACCTAAATACTTTTAGGTGGAGAGTGAGGAGATAGAAAAGCAAGTGTAGGAACTGGTGGAGCCATACTTGTTAACTGTGATGTGCATCACAGCGCAAAATTCCCCATGAAGCCATGGTGCATAGCGCACGGCGACGCACGTCATTTTGAACACGGCGCAAAATAAAAAATAATTATTAAAATCATTATATGGATCATCTTTTTGAGTATCAATCAAGTT
>NW_021360655.1:0-986 GCF_001605985.2 Dendrobium catenatum | reverse complement strand
GATCACCTGAGCAACAAGGGATCTTCTATTCCCCCTTAGGGTAAGAGCTAGAAGAAAATAATGGAAACCTCCTTTAGGCGAGTTGAGGGCCCCAAACATTCAAAACTTGTCTGAGTGCCAAAGACCACAATATGAAGACAAGTTATCTTTCTGGCAAGAACCCTTCTTTATCCTCTATCGAGTCGCTAAGACAAATCATAGTATGAATATTGAAAGTACTTCTATACAAATTTTCCTACTATCAGTAAATACATCAAACATCTCAATGGTTTTTTGGGTCAAAAATGGGTCATTTTCAGGTCATTTTCGTGTTGACGTGTCATCCAGAACCCGACCCGATTTTGAAATGGGTCGAATTATTGAACCCAAACCCGACCCATTTTGGGTTTTGGTCAACCCAAACCCGAATATTTCAGGTCGGGTTCGGGTCGGGTTTTCGGGTCGGGTCCAATATTGACACCCCTAACTAAAATACTCTCCTTATCCACTCTTAAAAGAAATTCGAAGCAATATCAAGGTGTCAATTTTTAAGACCCTTATATATGAAAAACAAGAATAACCGTACAAAAAACTAAAATTTACAATTATAACGTACTGAAATTGTATAGCACGATCAAGGATTGTCTGTACAACAAAATTATATGAGCCTAATTTTGTACTATGTATGTCGTCTGTATAAACTAACATCATACTGTGTGAACAATTCAAAACTAAGCTAATGTTTCATGTATGATCCTATACAAACCTCATTTCGTACTCTATTTATCATATGTATGAACTGATATTGTACATTACAAATAGTTAAAATAAATCATGATTTATTTAGTACGAATTTGGATGACCCCATTCTGTACTTTATGAGTAGTATGTATAAACCAAACTTTGTACAGTACGAACAATTTAAAAAATGATTAGTTCGTTTAGGATGAACTGGTACACACCCATTTCGTACTCTATGAGTTGTTTGTACGAATAGAAATCATATA
>NW_021360654.1:0-332 GCF_001605985.2 Dendrobium catenatum | reverse complement strand
TCCACTTTTGCTTATGCTTTGGTGAGCTTTGTGATTCACTTGACAAGACATTTCTATCGTCACCAACTAAGCTTTTTCTTTCCGTATCTTCAGCTTTTAGAACGATCGTTTCACCTGCATCCAAAATTCTTTGACCAAAACCTTGCTCGTAGGCAATGAGTGAGCCAATCAAATTATCAATAGATTAATCATTCAAATCTTTTGATTCAGAAATAGCAATAACTTTGGCATCAAATTTTTCAAGTAAACAACGAAGAATTTTATTGACTTTTTCAAAATTTGAAAACTCTTTTCTTAAAGCATGCAATAAGTTTACAATATGAATGAATCTG
>NW_021360653.1:0-552 GCF_001605985.2 Dendrobium catenatum | reverse complement strand
GGGCTGATTTTGATGGGAGGAGAGAGGGATCTCATCGTCGAGGTGCTGAATTCGAAAGAATTCAGCGTCCAGGGGGGATTTTGAAGGAAGAAGGGAGGAACGTCATCGTCGAGGTGCTGAATTTGAAGGTATTCAGCGTCGAGGTGATAATGTTGAAGGGAGGAGAGGTGAATATGAAGAGGGGTTAGAGTATATTCGTCGGAGGGATGATCGGGACAATTGGGGAACGCCTCCTCTGAGCGGAATGGGAGGATATAGAGGATACCGGGGAGATCCCAAGGTGAGGAAATTGAAGATGCTCATTTTCGAGGGGGAAGACGGCCATGGCTGGATCTACAAGGTGGAGCGTTACTTTGCTGTTAATGGGTTGACAGAGGATGAGAAGCTGATGGCGGCAGGATTGTGTTTGGAAGGAAAGGCTTTGTCATGGTATCAGTGGCGTGACAGGAGGGAGCCTATCAGGAACTGGAGGGAATTCAAAAACTGCATAATATAACGTTTCCAAACCGACCGGTGAGGAGATTTCTATGAGCAATTCTTTGCTCTGGTGCA
>NW_021360652.1:0-1196 GCF_001605985.2 Dendrobium catenatum | reverse complement strand
CTTTATTATACTAAAGACAAAAGAAATTCAAAATATTGTCTCATCTTTGGTACTACTTTTGCATTTCACAATGATAAATATTATTTCATGATAATTAATCATCTTGAATCTAACAGGATCTTTATAGAGATCATTAATTTTTCAATGAGTTTTATTTTTATTATAAACATTAGTTGATTTAGATGAGATTCAAAGTAGAGAAGAACCCCTTAAATTTGAAGAAGAAATAAAAACTTCAAATGGAAAATATAAAAATAATAATAATCTTGGAATAGATGATAACCCTCAACCCCCCTTTATTATCTCTTTATTGAGTGAGAATGAATCAAACTACTTATTAAGAAAGTTGCTACTTGCTTATGTTACATTCTTGCAACTTGTATAGTTTTGATGATTTCAAATATTATTATTTTATGTGTAATTATTTTCTAACACTTTTTGGAAGAATTGTTTTTTGCTCTTGTGTGTACTAACATTTCAGGGAAAATTGAACTAAAAAATATGAAGACTTCGAATCAAATTCAGCATACAATACTTTGCAAATTGGAGCTCTAAATTGTTCTTTGAATTGAGAGGGAGTGATTGTAATTGAGTGAATAAAAACACAAACACACACTTAAGGAGATCTTACAAAATTTGTACTGATCATACGGGACGAATCTAGTTCATACAGGATGATCAGGTCAGTAATTTCCTTGTAAGAGAAATGGAACGATCAGGAATTGAGAAAATTTTTCTAAGTCCTGATAGTCCAGACGAAATCCAAATCGTCTTAGGTCGAATTATTCTCTGTAAAAATTTCATTCAGACGAAAACCAAATCGTCCCAGGACGAATTCTTCTCTATAAAAATTTCATCCAGACGAAATCCAAATCGTCCCAAGATGAATTCTTCTCTGTAAAAATTTTGTCCAGACGACGTCCTGATCGTTCTGGGATGATGTGGATCAACACTTCACATTCTAGCAGCGTTCTGCACTTTTTGGGAACCGACCTATGGAATAACTGATCGTCCAGATGAACCTAGTTCGTACGGGATGATAATCGTGTACGAATACAATTCATACCAATATTCATTAGGATTATTTTCGACACTTTAAGTAAAATCGTCCAGGACGATCCACAATCATACGGGACGATCCATTTTGTGTTAACTTGAAAATTTTGCAGTTTTGGACAATTTTTCTTGTCTCTCTT
>NW_021360651.1:0-231 GCF_001605985.2 Dendrobium catenatum | reverse complement strand
ACGCTGAGCTCCGAGCTCAGCATCAACAACTCCCAGTTCACCCATCAAATCTGCCCGCCCAAGAGGTGGAATCTACCATTCCAACCCGGAATGAGTTTGCAAATCTGAAGTGGGTCAAAAGAAATATCTCTACTGGTGAGCTGAAGAAATCTTTCTGGGATCGACGACCTGAAGCCCCAATTCCTCCAAGGAAAAAAGAGCCTGAAACTCTTTCAGCCCGGGTATACAGAG
>NW_021360650.1:0-213 GCF_001605985.2 Dendrobium catenatum | reverse complement strand
TCGGTAGAGGAAGGAGGCCGGGACTTGAGTGCGGGAAAGAATAAGGAGTAGCGACTGGAGCTCGGCAGTGGGAGAGAGTCGTGTCTGGAAGAGGTGTCGGGATTGAGGGTGGATCGAATGGAAACAGAGCAGAGAGCCGAAGCTCTCTTTTGGGTCGCTATTTAACGACTCTTGGAGAGGTGCGATCGAGGCAGTTTCACGGGATTTACGGGA
>NW_021360649.1:0-229 GCF_001605985.2 Dendrobium catenatum | reverse complement strand
TATATATATACATGATATTTGAAATAATATGACATGCATTTTCCAACTTTTGGAGTTTCGACGTCTAAAAAATAGGAGGGTAATTGATATATCATTAATATATATTTTGATTGAGTACGAATCTCAAGGCAAAATTAATCAAATTGGAATATTTTGAAATTAAATTCATAATCATATGAACCTTGATTTCAACAAACTTATAGTCAAACTGAATGTCTTGAAAAAATGG
>NW_021360648.1:0-1315 GCF_001605985.2 Dendrobium catenatum | reverse complement strand
GCAGACAGTTGGCTCTTTCCTTTCCTTACTCTTTACTTACTGTTTCGAATATGGTCAAGTGAGTCTTGAGTTTTCTCCTTTCACTGTTTCGATATGGTCAGGTGGATGTGAGACCCTTTTTTCCTGTCTATTCTGCTGTTGCTATGTGGTCAGGCAGATAGGTGATTTCCTTATCTTTGATTATTCTTCATTACCTCCTTATGATCATTACTCTTTACTATTTGATATAATTTTCAAGTGATGATTGAATTTGCTCCTCCTTGCATCATCTTAGACATCTGTTCTAGGCGATTGTTGAATCTTCCTTAGTTCTTTGTGATTGTTTCAATTTTGCTCATATGGGCATAGAACCCCTATCCCTTCCTTCTATTCTGCTATTTCAGTACGAATATGCAGATAATTGAGTTTCTTCCTTAGCTCGTCCTCACTATTCTGTTTTAGTTAAATGAGCATTGAGTCTTCTTCATTTGCTGTTTCGATTCGGTCAGGCGAATGTTTGATTTCTTTCTTTCTTCTGTCCCACCATGTTTGCATGATTGGATGAGCATTATATAAATGAATGATTGTTGTATGACTGTATGACCATTGCATGATTTGATGGCTATTGCTTGATTACGTGAGAATATCATCAAGTGATTATATGATTGCTATTGTTTGCTTATCATGCGGCTTGATAATCATTATGTGACTAGAATATTGAGTGATTATATGAATATCATACAGTTATGTGTTTATGACTTGATTGCTTGTTATTAGATAATCGCATCATTATTGTATGATCAGATAGTTGCATTATTGCGTGATCATGATAAAGATTGCTTGATTATCGTGGAAGTGAATAATCATTGCATTGCTATATGATTGTCGGTGACCATTACACAATCATTTGCTCATTATCACGTTATATGGTATGATTGGATGTTTATGATATATATCACGTGGTTGTGTAGCTATTATGTGATAGTATGAGTATGATATGGTTTACCTATTACTATGTGATTAAGTGATTATAACATTAATGCATGATAATTGCTTGATTATATGATGTTATGTGAATGTATGGCTATTGAGTGATTTGATAATGGTTGTACGAATGAATAATCATTATATTATTATATGTTTACATGAGCATTGTGTGATTGTGTGATCATAGGATGGTGGGACACTTGTTGCATGCTTATTGCATGATTGTATGCTTCTTGTTTCTCTTTAGCTAGTTGTAGGATTCTTCCTAGCGAGTCTTCCTGTTTGGTCGTAGGATTGCATCTTCCTAGGGAGTCTTTCTATTTTGATCATAGGATTGCATTTCCCTAGC
>NW_021360647.1:0-213 GCF_001605985.2 Dendrobium catenatum | reverse complement strand
ATAAATAATAAGTAGATAAGGAGATAAGGGGCATCCTTGACGAAACCCGTTCTCTGCCTTAATCCAGTTAGATGCTTTTCCATTTAGAATAAAGGAGAATCTAACATTCTTAACACATTCCATAATAAGTAAAGAAATCCTCAAAGATAATCA
Source organism: Dendrobium catenatum (assembly GCF_001605985.2). Taxonomy (NCBI): domain Eukaryota; kingdom Viridiplantae; phylum Streptophyta; class Magnoliopsida; order Asparagales; family Orchidaceae; genus Dendrobium; species Dendrobium catenatum. Next base: position 60 of record NW_021360647.1, on the reverse strand, counting down.
AAACACATTTAAGACTTGAAATAAAGTCTCCCAACTCATGCGCTGCTATCATAAGCTTGC
>NW_021360646.1:0-1225 GCF_001605985.2 Dendrobium catenatum | reverse complement strand
TGTGGGGACTCACACCTAACCTCAGAGGATCAGAAGAACATATAAAAAGGAAGCCTAAGTGTGGGGACTCACACCTAACCCTAGAGGATCAGATTTAAGGTTTATAATTTAATGAAGAAAAGATGCTGCTAGGGATGCTTATACTTAACTTCTGGATGAAGATTAGGATGCCACTAGTGATGCTTATACCTAACTTCAAGAATGTCAATAGGATGCCATAGGTGGACTTATACCTAGAGATAGATTTAAGATTTAAGATTTAATGAAGAGAAGATGCCACTAGGGATGCTTATACTTCACTTCATGACGAAGATTAGGATGCCACTAGTGATGCTTATACCAAACTTCAAGGATGTCAATAGGATGCCATAAAAGTGGACATAGACCTAATGACAGATTTAAGATTGAATGGCTGCCGTAAAAGGGGACTTAGACCAGAAGTCAATAGGATGTCATAAAGCGGACTTAGACCTAAAGACAGATTTAATCAGGTTTGACTGCCGTAAGAGCGGACTTAAGCCAGAAAGCCAATATGATGCCACAAAAGCGGACTTAGATCTAAAAGCGGACTTAGATCTAAAGACTAATTTAAACAGGATTGGCTGTCGTAAGAGCGGACTTAAGCCAGAAAGCCAATAGGATGCCGTAAAAGCGGACTTAGACCTAAAGACTGATTTAAACAGGATTGGCTTTCGTAAGAGCGGACTTAATACAGAAAGCCAATAGGATGCCGTAAAAGCAGACTTAGACCTAAAGATATATTTAATCAGGTTTGGCTGCCGTAAGAGCGGACTTAAGACAGAAAGCCAATAGTATGCCGTAAAAGCGGACTTAGACCTAAAGACTGATTTAAACAGGATTGGCTGCCGTAAGAGCGGACTTAAGCCAGAAAGACAATAGGATGACGTAAAAGTGGACTTAGACCTAAAGACTGATTTAAACAGGATTGGCTGCCGTAAGAGCGCACTTAAGCCAGAAAGCCAATAGGATGTCGTAAAAACGGACTTAGACCTAAAGACTGATTTAAAGAGGTTTTGACCTTTAATGTGTATTTGATTCCTTTAAAGATTTAGACCTTTTCCCTTCATTACAAATGACATTGACAACTTACAAATGTTCTACTACAAATCAAAAGCTTTTGATTATGTCATTTTCTAGAAGGGGAGAAAAAAAATATTTGAATAATAGTCTTGAAATTATTGGATTGAAAATTTTATTTTCTCCT
>NW_021360645.1:0-266 GCF_001605985.2 Dendrobium catenatum | reverse complement strand
TGTATCAATCATCCTTAATTACTTCCTTGATTTGTCTCATTAATTAAGATATAATTGTGAATATCATCTAGGCCGATCCAAGATCATCCTAGCCTATTACCAAAAATTACATAATACCTTAATTATTTATGGCGGCAATTTCTTTCTATTTTGAGCTTATCGTCCTGGTCGATACATGTATCGTCTAGGACGATTGGCTAATGATGGCTGCCTTAATTAAGAACCCCTGTTTAGATTTTCTATTTTAAGCCCGATCGTCCAAGACG
>NW_021360644.1:0-1432 GCF_001605985.2 Dendrobium catenatum | reverse complement strand
TCTGTCCTATTGGAATTTTTCAATTTAATTTTAGTTTTTGTGTTATAAGTTGAATCACATAGTTAAAAAATAAAAAAATTTGGATTGAATTTTATTCGAAATTAAATATTTGATAAAAAATTGGTTGATTAAGATAGAACATTATGAATTTTTTTAATAAATAAAATTTTGTGCTTGCACAAAATTATCTAGTTCTATACCCATTTGGGCAAGAGAGAAAGAAGGCCGAGAAACCCTATTACTTTAATATTTCTCCGCGGGCCCCACCTCGTGACCAGATACCTATAGTCCGTTCATAACGGAGCCCACCAGCTGCCGCCAGTCATAGGCGTGGAGCCCGCCATGCCAATTATTTATAGACTGCTGCACACCGTCGCTCTCGCCCAAAGCCGATGGAACGGCGAAGCGGGACCGTTGATAGCGGCCCACTGGGCCCTCCTTTTGAGTTTTAACCAGCCCACGGCCCCACATTCATGCCTATACTACTTGATCTTTAATTAATTTATGGTTAGCGTACTAAAAAATGGTTAACGACATAATCACAGCCTAATACCAGCACATAAAGGTCGCGTGCACCGTCTTTATCACCATAAACACCGAGGCATCAAACAAATGGATAGCCTGTAGCCACGTGGAAAGCAGGTAGCTGTGTCGAATTCCAAGTGTGGAGCTGGGCTCCACCACCACGCAACCTGTATGGCTGGCTGCCCACGTGGTAGAGTTCCTGCACCATTGGGCAGCGTTGCCATGAAAGTTTCCAATCGAATATCTCTAAATCATGAAGACCAATATCAAATAAAATAAATTATTCCATTTTTAAATAATTTTGACATATATAAAAAATTCCTGTCATATGAGCATCTTTTTTTTTTTTTGGGAAAATTAGAGGGCTTAGCCCAATTCCATTCAAATAAAACTAGTTACATGAGAAAAGTAAAAGCCTTTGAAAAGAAAGGAAAAAAAAACCAATTCCAGCAAAGCATTCTACCAAAAAAGACTGATAGGGAAAACAATAATTTGGCGGGAGTGATCAAAATTGGGCTCAGGGTATTGCCCCACGAACGGCGAAAGGCCCCTGGTTGCAGTAGAAACTCTTTGACGAAGATCAGGCAAGTGTCTCCCCCTGCCCTCCAAGGGGCCAGGAGGCAATACGGTCATCATAGCCCACCAAAACCACCAAACGAACCATCCAGCATTAACGATTGATACCAAAACGCCTGTTGAGATCATCATAATGTTTCCAGTTTTTAACCTTGGCCAAAATAGCCTGCCTGATGATGCCACAGAGAAAATTGGGACTTTTCCAAACATTATCAAATCTTCTTGTGTTTCTTTCCCTCCACAAATAGTATATAGAGCTGCAAATTGTCAAGTAGCAAAAATTTTTTTCCCAACTACAAAATTCCTGTGAATCCTCAAAAAATTCAAAAGT
>NW_021360643.1:0-423 GCF_001605985.2 Dendrobium catenatum | reverse complement strand
ATCTTTTGCAATATTCTTAATATCAGTAGCCACTTTGATGAACATGCTTAACTGCATAATTTTTTAATGAAATTCCAACCATTACACTAAAAGGCACCTCGATGTTTAAGAGTTTAACTTCTTTTACTTAAAGGGTTTCACAATCTCTCCCACATAAGTAATTGGTGTCCTCGTCAGTATCATTATCCTATAATCATCCACGAGGCAGAGGTAACTTCTACAAGTTCAAGTGATGACTCCCGCCATGTAGAACTTTATCTCATTCAGGGTTCAAGAGATGGCTCCCATAGCGTAGCACTTTGTCTTGTATGACACTTAGTTCCCATCTTCCGATTGGTGTATTGCTCTGATATCATTTGTAACAGTATAAACTCTTAACTATCGAGATATTATCCGCTTTGGCCTAAGGGCCTCATGGTTTTT
>NW_021360642.1:0-370 GCF_001605985.2 Dendrobium catenatum | reverse complement strand
TCGCAGGATCGACCAGGACGATCTATTCAAAAACCTTGGTTACTTCAGGACGATAAATATCTTCCAGCTCGAATTTAGGGCTATGCTCTGAACGATTTTCCTCTTATTTGAACTGATCAGCAGGGACAATCGTGAGATCGGCCTGGACAATCAAGCCAATTTTGAATCGTCTAGTTTTGCATCCAGGGCGATACTCTGGCCGATCTTCTGAGTTTTATACTGATCGGCCAGGCTGATGTCCATATCAGCCTGGACGATAATGTCGGCAACTTGACATTAATGAGCTCCTTTGAAGCTCTTCTATTTACGAACACTTGTTCAACATTTTGAAATACCTTTGGCTGCTGACTTGACCTGAGAAGGCCTTGAG
>NW_021360641.1:0-284 GCF_001605985.2 Dendrobium catenatum | reverse complement strand
CTCACTTGAACTTCAGGCCTTTTCCGATTCTGATTGGGCATCAGATTCATCAACTCGCAAATCGGTGACCGGGTATTGTGCTTACCTGGGCCACAATCTTGTTTCTTGGTGTGTCAAAAAGCAGACCACAGTTGCTAGATCATCCACTGAAGCCGAATATCGAGCTTTAGCCACTGCTGCTACTGATGTTATCTGGCTTCGTCGTCTACTCCTGGAATTCCAGATTCCCGTGGCTGCTCCTACACCCATGTTTTGTGACAATGTTTCGGCTATAGCATTAGCCA
>NW_021360640.1:0-315 GCF_001605985.2 Dendrobium catenatum | reverse complement strand
TATATATATATATATATAAATATATCCCTTATTATTAATGATGAAAAATAATCAAATTCACTCCCATTAAACTTCACTTATTATTAAAAAAAATAAAATATCATAAAAGAATTATCCTAAACAAAGTGTGAGGCTTTATTTGGAACAATTTCAAACATCCAATTACCTTTAAAAAAACAAAACCTACAACCTCACATTTCACACGGACTTGCTAAAATAAATGCAAAATTGCTTTTTTTTTTTGGACCAATTTAAACCTATTAAGACAAATTCATTCGAACTCAAGGCCTCTTATTAATGACCTGCGTCAAAATT
>NW_021360639.1:0-972 GCF_001605985.2 Dendrobium catenatum | reverse complement strand
GCACATCTTTTACTTTTTGATATATAATTTTTTAATTATGCGTCTTTGCGCATCTTTTGTTGGCATCATTGGCCAATTTTTTTTTCAAGCTGCATTCTCTTTTATAACTCTTAAAAAGGATTCTTAGTTGTGAGTATATCTTCTAAATATTAGAGAATAGGGGCTCTCTCAATAACATAGAGAAGAACTATCCACAAAATAGAATCAATTATAGAATGATCTTTAGTCATAATTGCATGCTCTTTTTGTAACTCCAAAAGTTCTAATTTTAAGCTTGCATGCGTTTTCTTAAGTTTCTTATATGATGCATGAATTTTTTTAGAAACTTCAAGATGTTGATCGTAGGAAAGTTCACATACCTCTTCTTGATCAAGATGATCGTCTGCCATTAAGCACAACTTTGTTGTCTCATCTTCTGGTTCAGTCTCCAATGAATCTGATGCAGAATCCGCCTAAAACACCTTTTGGAGTCTCTTCTTGTCCTTCCTGAACTTGGGTTTCTCCTCACCCTTTCCTTTGCTTGAGTGATCTTCAAGTGTAGGACAATCAGCTTTTACATGTCCAGGCTTCCTACATTCATAACAAACAACATCAGAAGATCCTTTAGAATATTTATTATCCTTACTTTTTCTCCAACGATGCTTTTGCTTCTTCCTTAGAAAGTTTCTGAATTGCCTTAAGTTGAAGGCAATTTCATCACTCTCAGACCCGGAAGAATCGGAGTTAGATTTGTGTGCCTTCAGTGCCATCGTTTTCTCTTTTTTTTTTCTCACCTGCATCAAGATTCTTTGATTCACCCCTTGCTCGTAGGCAATGAGTGAGCCAAGTAAGTTGTCAATTGAATACGTGTTCAAATCCTTATATTCATTTATAGCAGTGATTTTAGCATTAAAAGAGGAAGGTAAGCATCATAAAATCTTGTTTATTTTTTCAAAGTTCGAAAGCTCTCTTCCTAAGGCATGCAAAGAAGTA
>NW_021360638.1:0-884 GCF_001605985.2 Dendrobium catenatum | reverse complement strand
GAGCGATCACCTCCTCCACCCAGATTAAGTGGTGATTATGTAATACAGAGACTTTCCGACATTCCAACAATTATTGATTTTCCAATGCTATCAGAGTCTAAATTTTCGGGTTATGGTATTCAACATAATTGGACAAAAAAAAGTATTTTCTGGACATTACCTTATTGGAGAACTAATTTGATAAGACATAACTTGGATGTTATGCACATTGAGAACTTCCTGGATAATATTTTTAATACAATTATGGATGTTAAAGGTAAGAAGAAAGATAATGTCAAAGCAAAGAATGGACATTAAAGAGTTTTGTCGGCGAAAAAATCTGAAGTTAATAACAACAATTGATGGTAAACTAATGAAGCCCAAAGCTCCGTACTCTTTCACGTTAGAGCAAAAAAGATCGATATGTCAGTGGTTTAAAGGTTTAAAGATGCCTGATGGCTATGGATCAAATATAAGCCGATGTGTTGACTTGAAATCTGCAAGGTAATTTGAACTCAAAAGTCATGATTGTCACATAATTATGGAGGTTCTTCTTCCGATCATAGTCTGTATGTTATCCGATTACATATCAAATCCGTTGACTGAGCTTAGGATTTTCTTCAAAATTTATGTTCATCTAAACTAAGTGAAAATGCTTTACGGAGGTACGAGGATAACATACCAATCATCCTCTGCAAATTAGAGAAGATATTTCCCCCGGGTTTTTTTGATTCTATGGGACATCTTCTAGTCCATCTACCTTACGAAGCTAGAGTTGGTGGACCTGTACAATATCGTTGGATGTATCCTTTCGAAAGGTAAGTTTGTTCATATTTTTATTAAGTCTTCAATATTTTTGAATCAGTTAAGATAACATATTTTTATTAACTTCACGATGATTGTAA
>NW_021360637.1:0-243 GCF_001605985.2 Dendrobium catenatum | reverse complement strand
TCAAAAGGGCACTTCCTAAAGAGATACCTTTGCCATTAATATTTAGAGGATTTTGGTTATCAAGAATCTTTGGTTGATAGATGGAGAATAGATCCAAAAAATGTGATGGTTGATTCATGGAGCTTCAGCACCGCTTCTTCAAACCATTGCAATAAAACTTATTGGTCAAGTATCATCATCTTCTTGTTGTAAGAGAAATTGAAGTGCATACTCATTTATTCAATCAATGAAAAGGAATAAAAT
>NW_021360636.1:0-737 GCF_001605985.2 Dendrobium catenatum | reverse complement strand
AAAAATGTAAAGCATTCAAATAGCAACTATCTTAACATCTCATAGCTCTCTCTTTAAAAACTCGAAAGCCAAAAGATCACACAAAAGTCTATTATGTGAACTTAAATAAAAAGGGGTCCAAAAACCTTAATTTTTTTAATTATATTGTAATTGATCGTACAGTACGAACTTGGATCGTGTAGTATGATTAGTTTAATTCAACTTATCTGTGCTATATAAATAATAGTCATGTACGATTAGTTCAAATACTTGAACTGATCATTCAATATGATAACATGATTCATCTAGACCAATTTGTTCAAGCGAATTGGATTTCATCTCGTATAATCTCTAGTAATTAATTATCATCCTAAGAAGTGATCGAATCATACATTATGATTAATTAATCATACAATATGATTTGATTCCCTAATTATAGGATTAAATTATGCAAGATTTAAGATCATCGTATAATACAATTAGCATTATATGGTATGATTAGTTCAAAAAAATGATTTCAAAATATTACCTAATTTATAATTAATGGAAGAAATCTTGATTTCAATTGATTGTCCTATATGAATAGGATTGTACAATATGATTAGTCTTTAAAATAATAATTGCACTAATTAGCTGTTATGATCATATTTTGAATAACTGATTGTACAATGTGATCGTGATCGTACGGTACAATTAGTTCAAAAAAAAATCAGTTTAAATTTTCTCGCTTTGCTCTATGGGTGTATGGTCGCCAAGTT
>NW_021360635.1:0-300 GCF_001605985.2 Dendrobium catenatum | reverse complement strand
AATTTGTCTCAATCATGGAATTTGAAATCAGGCCTTTCAAATCATCAAATAATCAATGAGTTCTCTAAGTTTTAAGAGTTTAGAGAAGAGATGGTAGCTTGAATTTAGTGGGATCATTTTATGCCTCTTTTATCTTTGAATTGGCTCTTTGAGCATCTTGATTTTTGGTACACTTTTGTGTATTATTTTTTTTTATTATTTTTTTTAATTTGGCGTTATTGGCCTCTTTCCTTTTTAATTTTTGCAAGCTAAAAGCCCTTTATCAAAAACCCTTAAGGCCCTTAGTTGTGAGTATATCCT
>NW_021360634.1:0-236 GCF_001605985.2 Dendrobium catenatum | reverse complement strand
AGTTTTTTCGGAGTTGAAATCAAAATGTTCGGAAATCCAAAATGATATTAAGAGGAAGAACAAATTCCGCATGAAACCAGAAAAGGATGTGAAAAAACATTTTTGCATGAAAGAACTAACCCTGAAAGATTAAGAAATAATCCAGCAATTGATCGCTGATTGTAGTGAGACTTGCCAGATTTCAAAAAGAGTGGATTAATTCTCTCTCTAGCTATGGAGCTAAGGAGCTGACGCCT
>NW_021360633.1:0-675 GCF_001605985.2 Dendrobium catenatum | reverse complement strand
TATTTTAAAAAATAATAATAAAAATAGACAATAAAACAACCGTCCCAAATGAAGCTTAAGATAAAAATTCACACTACCAAACAAGACAATACTTTTAACTATTTAATATTATAACATACTGAAAAATATGTAGCTTAGAGTTAAATATTACCAAAGTACACAAATGAGATGAAATAAAGAGGTTGCAATTCTAGAAACTTTTGTTGAATGAGAAAATTTATGAACTGTTAGATGAACCAAATATTGAAAATGTCCAAGTACATATTTTTCTACTCATAAAAGCACTATTTTTAACCTAAATGAAGTATTCTCTATTATTAAAAGTAAACCAGGAAGATTTGGTACTACGTTAGCTACATTGGTAATTTATCGGAAACTTCGAGGGAAGCCACCATATTAAAATGAATGTGAACAAAATATTATTAAAAGTGAACAAAATATTTGTTGTAAACTTCGAGGGAAGCCACCATATTAAAACTAATGTGTAGCACTAGTGTGATCAAGCTAGAAGGGATCCATCACAAGAGAGAAAGCTAGAGAAGAAGGATAGTTGGCCAATACATTTGTCATTAATTTTAGGTAGGGGTGTCAAAACCAGGTCACGGGTCGGGTTCGGGTCGAACCTGGAACTGACCCGGGTTCAAATGGGTCAACCCTAACCCGACCGGGGTAGGT
>NW_021360632.1:0-249 GCF_001605985.2 Dendrobium catenatum | reverse complement strand
GGCAACAAAGAGCAAAGAAACAAAAACAAAAAAGAACTAAATACAGATCAACAATGACTAATGTAAGGTAAAGAGCATTTATCCATGAATATCATCCCTTTGAGAATAGGATCAACATTAAGAATATCCAGTTCCTCATAATCCACCATTAGGGAACCCTTTTTGGCAAGCCAATCCGCGCAACCATTCCCTTCCCGAAAAATATGCGAAAATTTAAAATTTAATAATTTCATCATCATATTAATAGAT
>NW_021360631.1:0-232 GCF_001605985.2 Dendrobium catenatum | reverse complement strand
AAAAATTTCTTATCTCAGTTTTTCCTAAACAGAGACTTTGCTTAGGGATATGAGAGAATAAGAGAGGAGAGAGAAAACTAAAGTCCTATTTTGGGCGACTTCAGGTCATTTTTGTCCGTAGACGCAGTTGGAAAAATTGGTCATCTCGAGATAAGACACATAATGCCTATATCAATTTTAAAAAATGTGTAAGTTTTAGCAAATATGTTGATTAAAATTTTGTATCCGTTTA
>NW_021360630.1:0-203 GCF_001605985.2 Dendrobium catenatum | reverse complement strand
GCAAGGTCTTAACCTCGACCTCAAAAAGGCAGTAACAGTCTAAAAATAGACCATTCTTCACCTTTGATTCGGGATACACGCGGCATTCGCCCCCTCCCAATCAAGGTAAAATCGATCCCAGGGGGATCCGATTCGACCTCTTCCACACAGGTTAACGTCGTCGAGCAAAGGCTCCGACATACAACCTCAGATAGGTCTCACAT
>NW_021360629.1:0-226 GCF_001605985.2 Dendrobium catenatum | reverse complement strand
TCTAGTCATAAATAACCACGAGAAAATTGAATTTTTTATAGTGGCAGGTAATATGTTTTGAATGAATCTACATAGAAATTATAATATATGAGGCTATCATCATGTTCTATAAGAAATTTTGATAGCTCAACTACAGAAGCAAGAACCAACCTCAAGAGACTACTTAGCATCTTCAACGGAGAAAATAGAGGACACCAATGGGTTGAGATCACCCTCCTCACCCACC
>NW_021360628.1:0-823 GCF_001605985.2 Dendrobium catenatum | reverse complement strand
GCAAATAACAACTCTCTTAACAATCTCCCCCTTTTTTATGATGAAAAAATAATTATTATTTGTAGGATTTTAAATTCTAAGAAACTCCTAAACTCCCCCTGAATTAATGAATACATGAAAAATAAGGAGGCTTAAATTCAAAAATATTTATTTTTCAATAATTTTATACAAGAAACTTACAAAACATATACAAAAACTTATACAAAACAAGAAACATACACACATACAAAACATACAACTACAATAATGACAAACATAAAGGAAAAGGACTATAAAAAATAAACAAAACAAACAAACAATTTCTCCCCATTTTTGACAACAGCAAAAAGAGAAGAAGAAAAGAAGTCTTGAAATGTAAGCAGAAATATGAAATTCATTTGATAATTTAATCTTGAAAGTGATTGAAATAAGGTAAACAAATAAAATTAAAATATTAGAGAAATCATAGAATTTCATATAATTTAAGAAGTAATATAACATAGATAATAAAAAGAATTTATCAAAGACATGAGTCAATTTAGACATTAAGATAAAAAAATTATTGCACTAAGGATGAATAAAAATTTTTATATTTTAAATTTCAATGTACATTATAAATGAACATAAGATCAATTTGAATTAAGAGATTAAAAGAGTCTGGAAAGAAGTAACTACCACATGTGACGCTTTGCGCATCTTTTTCAACTTTATGACACATTTTTTGTGCATCTTTTTACTTTGGGCTTACTTTGTGCCTTTTTTTCTTATTGCAAACTTTTTGTGCAATTCTTTTGATACCAATTTTTCTTGTACATTTGTACAATTTTCAAGAGTAATTAAATTC
>NW_021360627.1:0-271 GCF_001605985.2 Dendrobium catenatum | reverse complement strand
AAATGATGAATAAAGAACTATTTAAGAGAAGCAAATAATATGAATAAATAGTTAATTTCTTATCATACTAATTATAGAGATTTTATAGATTGAATAAACTAATACAACATTCATGTGACATCACCCCTGACAGATATGACACATGTAAATTCATGATTCATTTAACTAATAGAATGATAATATAGAACAATACCCATTACAAATTTATAGAGTTTATATAGATTTTAACGATTTGTGATTTACTATTATTTATTTTTTACTAATCATTTTG
>NW_021360626.1:0-2038 GCF_001605985.2 Dendrobium catenatum | reverse complement strand
TAATGTTGAACAATCAGATCAAGAAGAGGAGTGCTCTTACACAAGACCTCGTGGAAGCATATGGTACCTGGACAGCGGATGTTCAAAGCATATGACTGGAAACACTGCTCAATTCATAACTCTAGAAGCCAGGAGTGGAGGCAAGGTTACACTTGGAGATAATACAACAAAGAAAGTGATTGGATCTGGTATGATTGGAAATTTCAAAAACTTTTTCATAGATAATGTGTTATTAGTTGAAGGCTTAAAACATAATCTGTTAAGTATAAGTCAACTATGTGATAAGGGTTATAATATGAAATTTTTACCTACTAGCTGCATATTAAGCCTAAATGGAAAAATAAGTCTTAAATGGAAAAAGGGTAAACAATGTTTACATGCTAGATCTGAATTTTATTCAATCTCCTAGTGCTTTTTGTTTAAAAACTGTTTCTGATGAATCATGGCTTTGGCATATGAGACTTTGTCATTCTAGTATGAAAAACCTTAGAAGAATTACCCAAAAGAACTTAGTGAGAGGTATACCAAAACTAGACTTTACCAAGTACCACCTTTGTGATGCATGTCAATTAGGAAAACAAGTGAAGTCCTCTTTTAAGTCCAATAAGGATCTTAGAACTAGTAAACCTTTAGAAATTCTTCACATGGATCTTTTTGAACTAGTAGGAACTATAAGTCTAGGAGGGAAGGTATATGGATTTGTTATAGTGGATGATTTCTCAAGATTCGCTTGGGTTAGATTTCTTTTTCATAAAGTGAATCATTTGAGGAATTCAGAAATTTTTCAACTTGGATTCAAAGAAAACTAGGATGTGAAATAATTTTTTTACAAAGTGATCATGTAGGAGAATTTGAAAATGAAAGACTTGAAAATTTTTGTAAAGAAAAAGGGATTGATCAAAATATTTCTGCACCTAGAACCCCTCAACAAAATAGGGTAGTTGAAAGAAAAAACAGAACATTAATAGAAGCCGCACCGAGACAATATTAGGCAGAAAAATATCTCACTCTAGATATTTTATGGGCTGAAGGCAGTTATGAAAAAAACGAAACTCCAGAGACTAACGATGACTTCAAAATCAATTCAGAAATGAAAGAATACTTTTGTAAATTTTTGAAAGTTATGCACTTCTTTGAATTAAACTGAAAAAGGGAGTGATTGTAATGAGTGAAATAAAAAACATACACACAACATAAAGGAGATCCTAAAAAAAATAATAATAAAAATTTTTAAACTGATCGATACGGATGATATATCGTTCGTGAAAATCGGGAACGATAGTACATAATCATCAACTAATAGAGGTACATAATGGACGAATAAGAACTTTGCTAAAAATTTTTCTAAGTCCTATATGAACCCAGGAATACAGAAATTTTAAGCATCGTCACCAAGGAATTTTTAGATTTATATTTTGGGTTTTTTTTTTTTTTTTTTTTTTTTGGTAAAAATATTTTGATATCCACAAGAACGAAAATGAAATTTAAATCAATGTGATTGGTCCTTAGAGAAAAATATTATCGATCCAGAAGAAAAAAAATTATTAATATAAATTAAAATATTATTCGGATTAACCAAACAAACACAACAACAGAGACGATCTGGATCTCTGGAAAATTTTCATCCAGCACAGAAATTTAAAAATTATTGTCAAAATGGCGATTAGTCCTCCTAGATTTTCGTCCAACGAAATTAAATCGTTCACAAGGACGAATCGGTCCTCTATAAAATTTCACCAGACGCAATAATTTTCGTCCAAATGATTAAGAGACATAGAACGGATTTTCACACCAGTTTTAGAAACCGACCTAGTAATAAACCAGTTTCATAATCAGAGACGAACCTAGTTTCAGTACGGGAATTGAAAGCTGTACGAAGATATTTCGTACACATCACACAAATGGGGTCGTTTCAAATCGTATTAAAAGTAAAATCGTCCAGAAGAACGATCCAAACGAAATCTACGGGACGATACCACTGCGTAACAAAGAAAAAAATTGAATACATTGCAGTATTTGGGCTATTTTTCTTGTTTTT
>NW_021360625.1:0-728 GCF_001605985.2 Dendrobium catenatum | reverse complement strand
GTGGTGGCGGTCAGCGGCAAGCGGGCAGTGGTGATGGGTAGAGGTAGTATGCCTTAGTGGCGGAGTCAAAAACTTTATTCATGGAGACCCTAAATTAAACACTACAGGAAAATCATTCATTACCGACGAAATTTTCCGACGACTTTCCAAAGGTTTGCGGTCAATTTTCCGGCAGTTTTCCGACGATCAATTTTCTGGCGGTTTGTCATATCATCTGGAATTTTAGAATATATTAAAATAGTTTCGTTTGACGTCTTATTACTGGAGCCAAGAGCTGTAAGATAAAAAATAATAATGAAAATAACATGGCGAGAGATGAGCGAAAGGGAAACCGAAAGCCGTGGTCGAGGTCGTGAGTCGTGAGAGATGAGCAAAGAGGAAAATGAAGCATATCGTTTGGGTCGAGAGAATGCAAACCATTTGGGAGCGGTTTCTGTTTGATCCTGTGATATGATATTATAGCCAGAGGAAAAAAATTTTATAAGAAAGTTATTGTGAAAATTAGTAGGAAATTTATTCCGAGCAAAGCCTAAAGCATATTCTTGCATGTTAAATCATAGAATTATCAGGTCTTGTTTTTTATGAAAATAATGCTAATTTTCTTATGTAAATGATCATGCACACTTAAATTTGCTTTAAAATAAGTACAACAAAAAAACAAAATCAATTAAAATATATATTACACATATCTCAAAATAAATACAATACTATTAAGATCTATTTTGACA
>NW_021360624.1:0-1216 GCF_001605985.2 Dendrobium catenatum | reverse complement strand
CATGTTGAATAAACCTTTGTTGCACATGAATGACTAGTAACCCACTTGAGCAATTACAAGAAAATGTAAATGATGACAAATTTCACCATACAAGCAATCACATAAATGCTCTAAAGAATACTACAATAACTGTAATGATGCATTCATAAATAATAATATGGAAGAGATGCAATAGACGTAGAAGTTGTTAATATGAGAAATTAACAACGAGTGCAATTTATCTGTCAGTTAAAATTTATATGCCAACGAATATATCATACTTGCCTCTAGTTAGCAATGTTCCCTGCAGACATATGCAAAAGTATATAAGCAATGATATTAGAAAAGATATAAGTATTATGGTACCCCTACAAAACACATATAATGCAACACGCAATGAAAATAGCTAATTCAACATCAGCATGAAAATGATGACAGAGAATATGATGCAAGCATCTACAAACTGTTGTAGAAGGTCTATAACGTGCATAATGAATAATAAGGCATGTCTAGAAGTAAATAACAATGAGCATGTAGCGATAACTTGTTAGGGGTCATGTATACACAAGAAAAATAAAAAAAAGTTATAAGGGAAATAATCTCCCTACTACCAATATCAGTCAACTTGCAAATGAAAATATAGTAACCTGCCTACCAACAGATGTGAAAGAGTTGCAATAAATATTATTTCTTGTAAACAACATTAGAAATTCTTCATCCTCTACGACTTGCCTGTATATGATAGTAATAGACCCATAATATGCGCAACACATCATCTATAAGAGAGAATGGCATATTTACAATACATATGAGTTCCTACGAGTTACTGTAGCAAACATTTTATTCACAAAGTAGTCTAAATATGATCGACAGTTGACAACATACAACCAGCATAACTGAACTCCTTATAAAAATATGCAATGCAATACATGATTAATACTAATGTTTGCTAAATGTGATGGGAGACATATTGTATGCACAATGATACACATACGGGTATATGGTGCATTTACAGATAGTAAATATCTAATGGCAAGTATATACATTATCATTTTGCAACTGAAGATCTACGACGTGTCACAAATGCAACCACCTATGGGTCATAACAAGAGAATCATTAATCCACGACAGTCTACCTATATAAAGTAATGGGCAACCTATAATATGATGCCACACTATTGGATTCGCAACACTCATACAAGCAGACATAAAGCATCTATGAGCTCTCAAATAAAAT
>NW_021360623.1:0-298 GCF_001605985.2 Dendrobium catenatum | reverse complement strand
TAATGACAAGACAATTTAAAAGTTTTTTTAGAGGAAGCAAAAGAGGCGCCAATAATGGAATCGAGGTAAATTTAATAGGAATGTCAAGGTTTCAAATGCTGTTATTTGCTATGAGTGCAGGAAACCTGGACATATTAAGAAAGATGGCCCAAAACTCAAAGCCACTCCTAGCAAGGAGAATGTAGAGGAGAAATCAATTATGAAGAAGGGCAAGAAGAAATTCCAAAGAGCTTTCTGGGCGGACTTAGCTTCGGACTCGTAAGAAATAGAGAAGGAAGAGGAAGTCACTAATCTGTGC
>NW_021360622.1:0-267 GCF_001605985.2 Dendrobium catenatum | reverse complement strand
TGCTTATGCTTATTTGAAGAGGAGGAAGCAGTGGAATCAGTTCTTGCCAATGGTCCCTGGTACGTGAAGGGAAATATTATAGGAGTGATAGATGGAGCCAATCCTTCTCTCCCCATTCGTTGATAGGTTTGACTGCACCAGTTTGGGTAAGAATGCCAAACTTACCACTTCACTGTTGGGATCCTATAAATGCTTGTAGGATTGCCTCAAAGGCTGGTAAACCTTATTTTCTTTATGAGAATATGTTTTAATGGTGGAAACGTGAGT
>NW_021360621.1:0-1992 GCF_001605985.2 Dendrobium catenatum | reverse complement strand
TAAGTACAAATGAAAAATAATAATAATTCATAAACTTAGCTCCAAAAACTTAAAAAAGGCTAATCATTCCAGGTTATAATCCAATTCAAGTCTCTTCAATAGCACAGAAGAGAGCAATATGATCTATTTAGAAGAAACAACTTAGCACTGAACACAAATATGATAAAAGAATAACAAAAAGCAACTACATAGCCAAAAACACCCAATCTAGGTGGCTTACATCTTTTTTTGGTGGGATAATATTGTTAAGGATAGGAGTAGAGAAGACCTCATTGAAATTTGGTGGAGCCAAAAGAGACAAAGGAAGAAGAAACTCTCTCTCAAAAGTTTCAAGAACAAGAAAACATAGAATCTTCCTATTTTCATTAATCAATATCCAAATAAAAGTATTCCCTCCTAATTTTGAGCCTTACTGGTTTTTTCATATTACTTATTTAAATTGACATAACAGAACCTTGTTGTGATATCTTATTATTTAAACTCATGGTCCTTCATTGCAATAACTACTAACAAAGAAAAAATCAAGCTATGCCTTGTTATTAGTGAGAAGATTTTCCTTATGTCCATACCTTCCTTCTGATTATAGCCATTTGCAACTAATTGTTCTTTACATCTCATGTTATTTTTTTCTTAGTTTCTTTATTTTGGCTTGAAATTTTATTTGTAAATAACAACCTTCTTTCTTTCAGAAAATTGAATGAAGCCTGAGTTTTTTTATTTTTCTATATGTATGTTAACTAATTTTCCATATATATTGTCCACCATTTTGATTTCCTTCCATTGTTTTCTTCCTCAAGAGTGGGTGACTTCTAATTAACATTAGACTTTCCAACACTAAGACCATACACAATCATGCAAGATCAAGATAAACCATCATAAAAATATTTCTATTTGTCTCTATGAGTAAAAATCATTTGGATGTGGCCTTATCACCTCCTCTTGAGGCCCAAATATACTAAGTTGATTTAGAGAGGTTATCTTCTGGGTGTTCATCCTCAAGCTCAAATCTAAAATGCCTTTCTACTTTTTTATCACCTGTTAAATTTTCAATCTACATTGAGTTCTATTGATCAATATCTGGCTTATTAAAATTGATATCCCTATTGATCAAAAAAATAAGGTAATTGACATATTTTTAATCTATATGAATACCCAAAGAACAAGCACTTCATAGCTATAAGGACTTATTTATTCACTTTGAAATGTGCATAAGTTGGATAAATAAAGACCATTAGAACTAAATAATTAACATAATGACTTGATTATAGCTTTTTAGAAGTCCCAAAATCAATATTGGTGAGTTGAGACCATTTTACCAAATAGCATGTAATATTGATAATCTCAGCCCATTAAATCCTTGCATAAACCTTCATTGAATGACTCATTTGGTCATCTTGAAGATTATTATATTCATTCGTTATTCCATTTCTATTTGCTAAGATGTGACCACTATAATCTTATGTTGGATGACACCTTCCTTTTGGTAGAAGTTGTGCACCTCAAAAGATCAAAATTCTAAGTTATTTTTTATTCTCAGCCTTACCTTACAATTTGTTTCCAAGTGACTATCTTCTACTTTGAATGTTTTGAATTTGTCTCTTTTTTGCTTGAGCATGCAAACCTGTGTTATCTTTGTAAGAAATTCTATCAAGGTAACCCAACATCTAGGTCCACTCGTAGATCTAATAGTGGCTAAATCCCATAGGTCACATTGAATGTGCCATCCTTTATTTAAAATGTATATTACTAGTTTTATGGATAGATTATTAAAATTTTCCCTATATATTGTGTGGTCCTATGATATGCAAATTTAAGAACTTCATCTCTCAAATTGAGGGGATATAAACTATCATACATCTCATTTAATGTATCATTTGTGATTCCATAAGATCTAAATTTGGAAGAATTGCCTATTTCATCTCTTAATTAATCTACCAAAGCTTCTTATAATTGATTAATATAATAACTCCACAAGTAAAAATACAATCAATG
>NW_021360620.1:0-1362 GCF_001605985.2 Dendrobium catenatum | reverse complement strand
ACATAGACAGCCGATTACCTTAAGGTTGCTGTAGTCCGGAGTCTTGCCGTATAGAATCTCGTATGGGGATTTATTGTGAGTATTCGGCGACGGCATGCAGTTGATGAGATGATTAGCCGCAAGAAGTATGTCCACCCAGAGATAGAGAGGTAGAGAGGCTTGCAGTAGCAACGTTCTGGTGGTCTCGATTAAGTGCCTATGTTTGCGCTCGGCGACTCCGTTCTGAGAAGGGGTGTGCGGACAGGTTGCCTGATGAATGATTCCTGTGTTTTGGCAAAAAGTATGAAAGTGGCGATTGACAAATTCGCCGCCGTTGTCTGAACGGAGTATTTTGATTTTATGATTAAATTGTCGCTCAATCAGTTTTTGAAATTCGATAAATTTAGAAAACACCTCTGATTTATTTGTGAGAGGATATAGCCATGTAAATTTTGAACAATCATCAATAAAGGATACATAATAGCGATACCCTTGAGCTGGAACCTTAGAAAAGGGTCCCCAAACGTCGGAATGTATAACAGAAAACAACGAATGAGTTATAGAATGAGAAGAGGAGGTAAGGAGACGATGGCTTTTAGCCATTTTACACTGTTGACAAGAAGAAGCACCACTACCGGTTTTGACCATGCTGTTTCTTTTGGAGATTGCAGCCAGTGTTTGCGGGGATGGGTGACCGAGACGCCGGTGCCATAGGTCAGGAATATGTTGAACTGAAAGAAGAGCAAGGTTGTTGCCGGTGTGTCCTGATTGTTGTTTGAGCTGAAGAGGATAAAGTCCATTAATAGATGGACCCGTGAGAAGACTGCGGCGGGTCTTCCGATCCTTGATTTCGTAGCCGTGTGGATGGAAGATGATGAAGCAATCATTATCGGCGGTTAGTTGTTGAACTGATAAGAGATTGAAAGATAAATTTGGAACTAAATTTAAATGAGATAGTTTTAAATTACCGGATGGGGTGGGTAGAAGGCCGTTGCCGGTGTTTTTGATAGGAACTTGCTGTCCATTGCCGAGCGTTATTTGACTGGAGCCGTAGTAAGGTTGTGATTGCTGGATGTTATTAGGATCAGATGTGAGGTGAGCGGTGGCACCGCTGTCAAGAAACCATTCGGAGGGATTTGCTGAGTTAGTAGACGTAAACAGAGCGGTCGGTGGATCGGAATTGTACTGCTCATCGTGGCGATGCCAACATTTGATGGCAGAGTGGCCGGGCTTGCCGCAGATTTGGCATGAGATGGCTGGTTTGGTTGATTTAACCCCTTTGTTGTTGGATTGAGTGTAGGAGGATCTTGGATTGGTTCTACCTCTGTAACTTGAGGATCGGCCTAGTCCTCTTCCACGGTTTGCGGTAAGCGCAGTGGGATT
>NW_021360619.1:0-227 GCF_001605985.2 Dendrobium catenatum | reverse complement strand
TTGCTTTATCTATAATAATCTGCACAACATTTAAAGGTCCAATCATGACTATCACTTCTTTAATCAAATTGGCAATGAAATATTTATTCTTATATTCTCATTCACAATTCACAGCTTTAATAAACATTGGGTAATTCTCTATAATGACAATGAAATTAATGAGTAGTCTTCTTTGAGGATTAATCCAACCATCACATATTAAACTGACACCTTTTTCTTTCCATTGG
>NW_021360618.1:0-223 GCF_001605985.2 Dendrobium catenatum | reverse complement strand
ACAGTCTTTTCACCATTGGGACAACAATACAGTTGAACTGGAAGCCATGAAATCCATTCGGTTCGTGGTAGAGGAATGGATGTTGGAAGCTCTTGGAGTAATAATAGAAGGGGACAACTTGGCAATTATTGAATTAATGCAGAAATTTAACAATCAGCAAATATGGAGGATTCGGCCTGAGGACTACAACAATTTTGAGTGGCTACAAATTTTCCACTGGATA
>NW_021360617.1:0-249 GCF_001605985.2 Dendrobium catenatum | reverse complement strand
AAAAGCCATTGGGAGAAGAAGAAACGGCCTAAGAGTATGTTTTTAATAACTTGTTAATTATTTAATTTCTAATCCTAAGACTAAAACTCTATTTCTTACCGATAAGAAACCTTTGGTGGGGGATAACCCAATAGATGAACTTTCTTCAACACAACCTTCTTCAACACAGATGAACTTTTCAAGCATGCCTGAATGTTTCAATGAGGAATATATAACTGGTATACCCTCATGCCAACCTGGAGCTGAATA
>NW_021360616.1:0-467 GCF_001605985.2 Dendrobium catenatum | reverse complement strand
TAAAAATCCATTAAAACCCTCCTAAATTAATTAAAAACGGGTCAAACTGAGTTGATTTCGAGTTTTTGGGTCAACCCGACCCGGTTTTACAAACAGGTCAAAATCCCTAGCCCGAAACCGAAATTTTCGGGTCCGTTTCGGGTCGGGCCAAATATTGACACCCCTACAGTAAAATAATTTTCAGATACATAGAATGCGGAAAATTATTTTTCACATTAAATGGAATGCGGAAAATCATTTTGCAATTTTTTTTAAAGAAATATCTGCCCGCTACCACTCCAAAAGAAGCTGCCACTACAAAAGAAGCACTTTACGGTATAACTAATCCCTCAACAGAACCTAACGAGATCACCCAGAAGTATCAGGCCCACTTGCTTTTCTGGCCCTCTCGTTTCACATTCAACTCGACAAAAAGCTGGCCCGATCGTCCAATCTCCCACTAACAATCAATTACACAAAGGACAAAA
>NW_021360615.1:0-694 GCF_001605985.2 Dendrobium catenatum | reverse complement strand
AAAACTGCAAGTTTTCAATTCTGTACGCAGTGGATCATCCCATACATCGTGGATCGTCCTGGACGATATTACTTAAAAGCCTTGAAACGAACCTGTTTGTATATGTGTACGAAATGTTTTCGTACAAGCTGATTGTCTAGTACGAACAAAGTTCGTCCGGTACGAACGGTTATTACAAGGTCGGTTCCAAACAACTACAGAAAAACCGTCCTAAGTCAGTTGTATCATCTTGACGAAAATTGGTTCGTCCGGACAAAATTCTTACAGAGACCAGATCATCCTGGATGATATTTAATTTTGTCTGGATGAAAATCTTACAGAGAGCAAATCATCATGTACGATAATTTAATTTAGTCTGGACGAAAATCTTACAGAGACCAGATCGTCCTGTACGATATTTAATTTCATGTGGACGAAAATCTTATAGAGAGCAAATTATCATGTACGATAATTTAATTTTGGTTGGACGAAAATCTTACAGAGACCAAATTGTCCTGTACGATATTTAATTTCAACTTGACGAAAATCTTACAGAGAGCAAATCGTTATGTACGATAATTTAATTTTATCTGGACGAAAATTTTACAGAGAACAAATCGTCCTGTACGATATTTAATTTCGTCTGGACGAAAATCTTACAGAGAGCAAATCGTCATATACGATAATTTAATTTCGTCTGGATGAAAATTTTACA
>NW_021360614.1:0-341 GCF_001605985.2 Dendrobium catenatum | reverse complement strand
AAATATAAAGCATTCAAATAGCAACTATCTTAACAATGTCTTCTCTAATTTGGCTCTAACATTCACCCTATTCAACACATAACAAGCTGTGTTAACCGCTTTAGCCCCAAAGTATTTTGGAAGTGAATACTCAGCAAGCATGGCTCTAGCGGCTTCCACCAAGGTCCGGTTCTTCCTTTCAACTATCCCGTTCTGCTAAGGGGTCCTAGGGGCTGAAAAATTGTGGCTAATCCCCTTGTCCTCACAAAAGACTCCAAATCTTTCATTTTTAAACTCTCCCCCATGATTACTATGGATGGTCAAAATCTCAAAACCTAGCTTTTTCTGAATCCAAGTAGAAA
>NW_021360613.1:0-1282 GCF_001605985.2 Dendrobium catenatum | reverse complement strand
AATTGAAAGCAATGTCATTAACCAATATGATTCAAAGCGACACTCCAAATCAATAAAGTATGTCCTTTGGACACCATACAACATGTCTCCCATAGGAGCAGCAAGGGCTCTGTTGGGGATGGAAGTAAATACTAAACACCGCGATGAAATAAACAAGAAAAATAAAAAAACAGCAGAAATAAAAGGACACCAGGATTTAACGTGAAAAAATCCAAAATTGGGAAAAAAACCATGGAGCCACACCATACCAAGAAGTCCACTATAAAAATTGGGAGAAATAAGTACATATCTCTCTTCTCTCTCGCTCTCTCATCGCTTCTCTTCACTCTTACACCATTCTCAAACACAAAACACAAGAGAAAGTTAAGTAAATAACACCAAGGGACGCCACCCTTCAGAAAAACAAGAAAGAAAATTGTCCAGTATGCCTCGCAGCGTTGCGGCGCCATATTGGAGCACTAAGGCGCTCAAACCATTGATCCCGATCTATCTAATGATGTTGTGGCGCTCAAACCCACAATGCTGCAGCACTACACAGCGCTGCAACGTCGAGTCTGGAGCACTACGATGCTCTGCTCTTTGTCGTTTCTTCCAGCAAACTTTGTAGTGCTAGGGCACTTGATCGCATAGAGTCGACGTGCTCGGGTACACAGTGCCAGGACGTTGTATGAAAAAAAAAAAATTTTGGGTGCAACTAGGGGGAGGACCCCCCAACGAACATGATAAATTGAATTGAGCTTCGACATAACAATACAATCAGATTGATAGACACAAGCTGATTCCACACAAACTAACAATCTCCCTTTAGGGGTCCTTTTATGAGCAAAAAGAACTTCTTAAAGCTTGTCGTCAATCTTTGAGAACAGATCCTTGTAAAAAAAAATGTTAAGCAAGCCTCCTTAAAGTATTATTCTTCTTTATCCAATGTTGGACAAGCTAGAGGTCTATCAAGATCCTTAAGATTGAGCATCCAACAAGAGGGAAAGATATATTCATTCTAGGATTCTATGTTATCTTGGATCTACGATGACTTCTTCCTAGATAAAAACCTCTCGGTTGGCTTCCATGATTTTGACTGAATAGATTAGGTTAATTGCATCATGTCTCGAGGGTAATTATATAAGAATTTCTCCATTTAGTGGTATGTTGTCAATATATGACTTTTGGCTGAGCTTGTATTTGCTACACCACTACCAGTGAATGATGCTAAGAATAGTTTGATCATGCTGAGACCTTCTACCAAACGATGGTCCCTTTTCATATCCTTGGAATTGTCCACTTC
>NW_021360612.1:0-201 GCF_001605985.2 Dendrobium catenatum | reverse complement strand
ATATTAAAAATAATTTTAATATTAATAATATTAAGAAGTTTAAGCACAAATTCTAATTAAATGACTTAATATTTTTAAATTATTTTTAATATTATAACAACAACAACATCAAGCCTTTATCCCACTACGTGGGGTCGGCTACATGAATCCTTTTTTTCTATTGTATCTTATTAAAAGTCAAATTCTCGTTTAAATCTAATA
>NW_021360611.1:0-284 GCF_001605985.2 Dendrobium catenatum | reverse complement strand
AGAGCTTCAAGGGGGAAGATGCTTGCGGAAAATTCGTCTCCTTTCAACGGTTGATTTAGCTTGCGGATGATTCGTGTAGAGAAGGAGTTGATAGCATGTGGTAAATTCGAGAACTCACTAAGAGATCTCTAAAGGAACTCACAAAGAGATCCACGTTTTGGCACTCACAAAGAGAACTCAAAGCACAAATTTCATTCAATAATCAATAATCCTCATACAAGATACAATGGCCATATAAATAGGCTCCAATAAAGTGCAAAAGTCTAAAATGCCCCTTGGGGCTA
>NW_021360610.1:0-473 GCF_001605985.2 Dendrobium catenatum | reverse complement strand
CATTTGATTTTTGGAAAACTCCCATGTCTATTTTCTTCTAATCGATAGATTTTCGTATGTGGCATATGATTTTAACTGGTTATTCATCACCGTCACGTATTGTTAATGGAATTAAAACTAACATTCCTTTTAGTCAATGGATTAGAGAAGAACAAATCGATGCTCAATTGAATGCAAAATCTTTAAATTGCTTTTTTTGTGTTTTAAATTTCGAAGATTTTATGTTAGTATCCAAGTGCACTACTGGTAAGAAAATTTGGGATAAACTACACACCATATATGAAGGAACTAATAAAATCAAGCAATCCAAGTTGAATATGGTAATGCATGATTTTGAACTATTTTCCATGAAACCTTATCAGACGATCTTAGACATGTATACTAGATTTATTCAAATTGTGACATCATTGCATGCTTTAGGAAAAGACTTTTCAAATTTGAAAAAGTTAACAAAATTCTTCGTTGTTTACTTG
>NW_021360609.1:0-334 GCF_001605985.2 Dendrobium catenatum | reverse complement strand
TGGTTATCATAACAAACGTAATCATTCAGGTTTCCAACTTATCCTGCAGGTTTTACATTTTATCGCAAAATCAGAACAAGACAATCACACAAATGCATGCACCAAAAAGATCTCATAAAAAAAAAATGCTGCTGCCATGAAAAGTAGGTTTGAAGCAGGAAAATTGAAGTCATTATACAAATTTATAATTTGGAGTCAGGCACCTGCTTTTACACAATACATACCTTGAAATAAGCCAAATCTGAACAGTGCTCTACATGAAGAGCTGCCAACAATTTTGCAAAAAAGAAGCCTTATATTGAAACTTAAGATTTGATTTCTCGTAACATTTAAA
>NW_021360608.1:0-272 GCF_001605985.2 Dendrobium catenatum | reverse complement strand
TGAATTGTGTTTGATTGTAGTTTGGTTTTTAATTTTTTTTGTTATTTAGTCTTAAAAATTTATTTGTCTTAAAAAATAGTTTCTAATATTTTTTAATATAATTATTTTAGTAAGGGAGAGTTTAGGAGAAAATATTTGTAGTTTGTAAATTCAACCAATAATAATTATCATCATAAAAAAGAGGGAGATTATTGCAACTTAGGCTCCCGAGTTTATGATTTTGATGATAACAAATATTATTGATTACTTTTTTATTTCTCCTAGTATTTTAG
>NW_021360607.1:0-317 GCF_001605985.2 Dendrobium catenatum | reverse complement strand
ACCAAACGATTTTCAAACATAACAAGCTTATACTCGAATCGAGCAGCTCGACGAGACAAATCCAACGAGCCCATGATCACTAAATTCCAACATCACTAAGATATTTAAATGTCCATCAAACGGTTCATGATCAAAGGATTCAACATCGGCCGTCCATCCAACCACTCCCAACTTACCCTTGATCCTCCACCTATTTACGGGCCATGCCATTCCCAAAATCTATAAATATCTCTCCCTCTCCTCATGAAAGAGGACCCCCCGGAAGCCTAAGGAAAAAAGAGAGAGATCGGAGCCGCTCTTGCTTCCTTGCCTCCTCG
>NW_021360606.1:0-2423 GCF_001605985.2 Dendrobium catenatum | reverse complement strand
TTCTCTCCTTCTCTCACTCTCTCTCTCTCACTCACTCTCTCTCTTTCTCTCCCTCTCTCCCTCTCTCTCCCTCTCTCTCTCTCTCCCTCTCTTCCTTGCTCTCTCTTTCTCTCTCTTGTTCTTTCTCTAGCTTTTTCTTTCTCTAGCTTGCTCTCTCTATATCTCTCTCTCTCTCCCGCTCTCTCTCCCCCTCTCTCTCTCCCCCTCCCTCTCTCTCTCCCCTTCTCTCTCCCGCTCTCTCACCCTCTCCCTCTCTCCCTCTCTCTCTCGTTCTCTCACTCTCTCCCTCTCTCCCTCTCTCTCTCGCTCTCTCACTCTCTCCCTCCCTCTCTCTCTCTCTTTCGTTCTCTCCCTCTCTCCCTCTCTCTCACTCTTTTTAGCTCTCTCTCTCTTACACTCTCTCCCTCTCTCTCTTTCTTTCTCTCTCTCTTTCCCTCTCTATCACTCTCTCTCCATATCTCCCTCTCTCTATCTATCAGTTAATCTCTCTCTCTATATATCTATCTCTCTCTCTTTCTCCCTCTCTCTCTTGCTCTCTCCGTTGCTCTCTCCCTTGCTCATCTCTCTCTCTCTCTCTCTCTTGCTCTCTATCTCTCTCTCTCTCTCGCTCTCTCTCTCTCTCTCACTCTCTCCCCCTTGCTCTCTCTTGCTCTCTATCAAGCTTGCTCTCACTTGCTCTCTCTCTCTCTCTCTCACTCTCTCTCTCTCTTGCACTCCCTTGCTCTTTCTTTCTCTCTCTCTGTCTCTTTCTCTCTCCCTTGCTCTCTCTTGCTTTTTTATTTCTTTCTCTAGCATGCACTTTTTCTAGTTTGCTCTCACTTGCTCTCTCTCTCCCTCTCTCTCTTGCACTCCCTTGCTCTTTCTTGCTCTCTCTCTCTCCCTCACTCTGACACTCTCCCTCTCTCTCTCTCTCTCTCTCCCACTCTCTCTCTATCTCTCTCTCTCTTTCTGTCTCTCTCTCTCTTTCTCTCTCTCCCTCTACCTCTCTCTCTCTCTCTTGCACTCCCTTACTCTTTCTTGTTCTCTCTCTCTCTTCCTCTCTCCCTTGCTCTCTCTTGCTTTTTCTTGTTCTTTCTCTAGCTTGTGCTTTTCCTAGCTTGCGCTCTCTTGCTCTCTCTCTCTCCCTCTCTCTCTCTTTCTTACACTCCCTTGCATTTTCTTGCTCTGTCTCTCTCTCTCTCTTCCTCTCTCTCTCACTCTCTCCCTCTCTCTATCTCTCTCTCCCTTTCTCTCTCTCCCTCTACCTCTTTCTCTCTCTCCCTCTCTCTCTCTCTCTATCTTGCACTCCCTTGCACTTTCTTGCTCTCTCTCTCTCTCCCTCGCTCTCTCACTCTCTCTCACTCTCTCTCTCTATCTCTCAATCTCTAGATCTCTTGGACTCCCTTTCCCTTTCTTGATCTCTCTCTCTCTCTCTCTCTGCCCCCTCTCTCTCTCGCGCTCTCTGAAGCTCTGCCCTGCGTCTCTCTCATCTCCTCTACTCTCTCTCTTTTTGCCTATACGAATCTGCCTTTGCTACTTTCTTGACTCTGTCATCATCTCGCGTCTATATCCTCTCGATCTCATCACTCCCTCTCCGGTACCGCTCTCTCTTATCCTCTCTCTCCCTTATCCATCTCCTCTCCGCTCTCTTGCTCTTCTCTCGATTCCCTCGTCTCTCTCTATTTTCTCGGTCTCTCATCTTGCTCTCTAGCTACACTCTCTCTCTTAATGATCTCTCTCTCTGCCTTTCTCTCTTGCATCTCCCTTGCTCTTTCTTGCCATCTCTCTCTCTCTCCGTATCGCTCTCTCGTAATAGTCCTTCTTTCTCTGCCTCCCCATCTATTTCTCTACATCTTTCTCCCATCTCGTCTCTTTCCCTTCTTTTCTCCTTGCCATCTCTCTACTCTCACTTTCCTCTCTTCTCGTCTTGCTCTGCTCATCTCATCAATCTCTTTTCTCTCATTCTCAATCATCTCATCATGTGTCCTCTCTCCTCTTCTTTGCTCTCCGCTCTTGGTTTCTTTCTCTTCTTAACTTGCTCTCCTATCGCGTCTCTCTGCTCTCTCGTCCCCCCATCTATCTCAGGACCGTTCAGCTCTCAGCCATTGAATTTAGAAGGGGTCATTGTGGATGGATGGTAGATGAAAAGTGTGAATTGATTAGTTATTCATAGTAAGTTAAGCAAAAAGTGAAGTTATGGAAGCTTTGGCACTTGGCCAGAGAAGATGTGGCAATGAAAATTAGCAGTTGGATGAAGCTTTTTTTTTTTTTGTGTTTTATTCCAACCAGAAGGTTTTTTGTTTGGTTTTATACATTACTTTTGTTACACAAAGATTCGCCTCAATAATGGGGCATATAGCTGACCATTTTTGGGAGCTCAAAGAGCTATTAAGAGAGATATCTTTCTCGTTTGGGATAGTAGAAGATAGAAGATATAGTGTATG
>NW_021360605.1:0-321 GCF_001605985.2 Dendrobium catenatum | reverse complement strand
ACCCAAATTATAAATACCAAACTCTTCAGCAGTAGAGTAAACTTTAGTAAAACTCTTATAAGTAATAAGGTTGGCTGAAAAAAGAGCAAAGACTTTCTCCTTAATACGATTAATAATGGCAAGATGATTCATACGAATGTTATTAAAACGGGAATCATTTCTAGCAAGCCAAATGAACCAAACAATAAGCATGGGAATAACATTACGGATATGGCCCTTCATATTCACCATCCAAACCTCATAAATAAAATGCATGGACCGGTTCTGACCCCCACTATTAATCTGAAAAATGTCTTCAAAGTAATACCACACTTTACTAGC
>NW_021360604.1:0-262 GCF_001605985.2 Dendrobium catenatum | reverse complement strand
AAGCCTAGGAGAGGCTAACGGAGTACCCAACAACCCACCAGCGGGTGAGCTCTTGGTTTTGTTTTCTCGTTATCCTTTTCTTTCTTTCTTTCCTCTCTTTTTTCTTCCCCAAACAGCCGGCCACATCCCCTCTCCTCCATAGCCGATGATATCCCCCTTCCAATTTTTCCCCTTCTCAAACTGCCACCCCTACCCAACCCCTCCACATTCCGTTGGCCACCTTTCCAACCCAACCCAGCCATCGGAACACTGGTGTTTTTCC
>NW_021360603.1:0-287 GCF_001605985.2 Dendrobium catenatum | reverse complement strand
TCCTTCTGTCAGGTTGGGTCGACTATCTCCTCTGACTAAGTAGACCAGGGGCCACGATGGCTTGGGACGACAGAACCATGTGATCTTGATTTGGTCTATCATCCATTCCCCCGCCATCTGCTTTAAGTGCATGATGGTGCAATTTCTGATTTTAAATATCAAATATTCAAATCTCCCAATCCTCCAAACATCCAAATTTTCCAACATCCCAAATCCATGCTACTACTATATGTCAGATAACACGTATTTTTACGTATCTGATTGACGACTAGCCTTAATCGAAAGTT
>NW_021360602.1:0-218 GCF_001605985.2 Dendrobium catenatum | reverse complement strand
ATTGGTACGTGATCTCCTTTTTTATCTGCTCATGTTTTTGTTTTGAAGTTTTTTTTGTTCGGTAAGTCTTTAACTTTACTTAATGTTATTCAATAAACAGAACAAGGGTGTAATTTAGAAGAATCAGCTCGAGGTGAGTTTAATAAATAGCTCTATAGTCATTTTTGACAAATAATCAATCAACTTTGAGCCAACTTAGACTTTAGATCAGCTCATTG
>NW_021360601.1:0-225 GCF_001605985.2 Dendrobium catenatum | reverse complement strand
TACTGTAGGGGAGAAAGTAGAGACACTGAGTTTAGTGCAATACTCGGAGGGTGACTCCGATGAGTGGATGTATGTCAAGTTGACCAAACCACTATAAAGTATGGTGTGTTCTTTTTTATTATACTTTCGTATTTAATTTATGCACTTCGTTTCTCTTATAGTGAATCTTGGTTTGGTTGTGTTTGTGTTTTTGTTTATAGAAATTTTTAAATACTAATCCCCCCT
>NW_021360600.1:0-319 GCF_001605985.2 Dendrobium catenatum | reverse complement strand
AAAAATATGAAATCCTTAAGATTAATTCTAATTTTAAAAAATCAATTTTGACCCTTAGTTAGTATATCTAAATAATCCTCTAAAATCTGTTAACTCCCCCAAATTTCAGAATTTTCTGAGTAGGTTAATAAAATTACTAACCAATCCTTTAAAATCAGTAAATAATTCCCCTTAATATTAATTTATTCCTCTTAATTTCAACCAATTTAAATTAATCTAATTAACCCTGATTACTACTGGGTAACCCAGACCTACGAGGCTATTAGCATAGCCCTAAGGAAGATGAAATAAACTTCACGGCCTCGGTGTGAAACAAAGG
>NW_021360599.1:0-239 GCF_001605985.2 Dendrobium catenatum | reverse complement strand
AAACAAAAAAGAATCAGCCCAAGAAGGGAAGTGGGAGGCTGCGGTCTCCAAGAAGACTGTAAAAATGTTAAAATAACTCGAAGGAGTTCCATGTGTGAAGTGAAAATCTCCTACCTACCCGGTGCTGGATTTGAAAGGGATGCCTATGGCACGAGCAGCAACTTCTAAACAATATCCCAACCAAGCTGGTTATTTAAAATCTGAAAAAGTACAGTCTTCCAAAAGAAGGACCAAACTAA
>NW_021360598.1:0-235 GCF_001605985.2 Dendrobium catenatum | reverse complement strand
GAGTTGGAAGAAAGGAAGATAGCTTGCTTTTTGATGGACTCATTTTATGCCTCTTGTTCACTGAATGGCACACTTTGCGCATCTTTTAATTTTTGATACACTTTGTGTGTGTGTGTGTGTGTTCTTTTTTTTTTCAATTTGGCGTCATTGCGCATCTTTTGCTTTTGGCATCATTGGCCACTTTTTATTATTTTTTGTAAGCTAGATTCTTTTCCAAAAACTCTTAAATATTCTT
>NW_021360597.1:0-339 GCF_001605985.2 Dendrobium catenatum | reverse complement strand
GGTTTGTTGTCAGTGGTGCCCGGCCACATTACTTTTCTGTAAATTCTGGGTGTAATATGGACATTGGATATTATATTTGGATTATTAAAATTTATTTGTTTACATTGTTTGTTCAGTAGCTTTTTTTAGGGCCTTTGCATGCCGTATTTTGTTTTAGCCTGGTTTCGAGTCGGAGAGATTTTTTTCGTAAGGGTACGCTTAAAATTCTTTTACTTGTAATTAAAAAATAAAATATTTTAGGCTAACATAATAACTCTAACGTTCTAAGAAGTAAGCTCGGGACCGCCGAGAGTCAGCATAAGCTGCGGGTTCTGGAAGACCACTTGACCTATGAGGGTG
>NW_021360596.1:0-236 GCF_001605985.2 Dendrobium catenatum | reverse complement strand
ATTAACTTCACAATAAGAAGCTATCGGCAAAGCCCCAGACAACGGACAATCAATTCCATTAACAATTGCCTATCAAGTTAAATTTGTTTAGTTCTTGAGCTCAGGCTCATTCACTTAGTTTATAGGCACAAGCTCGCTCGATTGCTTGAGCTCATTTGAAAAGTTCGAGTTTGACTCAATTGTTGAACTCGATTTAAACTTAAATTAAAATTTTCAAATATTTTTTTATAATTTTA
>NW_021360595.1:0-302 GCF_001605985.2 Dendrobium catenatum | reverse complement strand
CCACCATTTTAATCGGGAGTTTTCGTAGGGGATTTTTCTCTCTCTCTCTACGATGTAATTAACTACGAGGGCTTGCGCTCGTAGAAAATTTGGAACCACATACACCTGATTTTAAAATTGATTTTAAAATTCCACTAGATTTCTTTGGGAAAACTTAAAGCTTTGGGAAAACTTAAAGAATGATCGTCGTCGTTGCATTAGAAGAATTATCGTAGAATGGTGTCATTTCTCTCTGGAGAGATACATCCTTCTTCGATAAGGCTTCGGATGTGAATGCGGCGATCATACTTCTTGAATATTGT
>NW_021360594.1:0-1186 GCF_001605985.2 Dendrobium catenatum | reverse complement strand
AGAAGCCCAAGCAATTTTAGTGTTACTACTAGCACCTTTCAAAAAAAACTTATTAATGATTTATTTAATTCTATTACACACCATTTTAGTAGGAAGTAATGTTTGAAAAGAATAGGTAGGGAAAGAGCAAAGAATACTTCTAATGAGAGTAAGCCTACCCCCAAAACTCAGGAAATTAGAATCCCAAGACTGCAGTTTATTTTGAACAAAGGTAATTAAATCATCAAACTAAAAGGATTTCTTTCTACCTTTAAACAGAGGAATACCAAGATACTTGATAGGTAACTGGTCATGCACAAACCCATTCAGGTCTTTAATGGTCAAGATAAGATCAAGATGCATATTATTGGAAACAAGGAAACAACATTTCTGATTGTTCAAAGATAGGCCACTAATAATGTAAAATTGATAAAAAAAATTGATAAGTTTATTAATCTTATTACGGTAAGCATTCATAAAAATGATAAAATCATCGACAAAATAAAGATAAGATATAGGAAATCCCCCCCTAGTTCTGAAATAAAAGTTGGGGTGGTTATCAAACAGGTTAGCAATGCTTCTAGAAAGATAATCCACGGTAATAATAAAAAGAGCAGGAGAAATAAGATCACCTTGCCTTAAACCATAAGAGGATTTAAAAAAACTAGAGCTCTTACCATTGATAATCATAGAGAAGAAAGAACCTTCAATGTAGTTTCTAATAAGGTTAATAAAAGTCAAGTTAAAACCAAACAACTACAAGATATGATAGATGAATTTCTAACTAATATAGAATTGCCACCCCTCACCTTGACATCCAAATTATGGCAAAATTCATGGGCCAGCAAAATATTGTCAGAAATGGCATGTCCTTTAGCAAAACCCATTTGGAAAGGATAAATAATCTTAGGAAGAACAGAAGTAAGATGGGGCATAAAAATTTTGGGAAGCAGTTTACTAAAAAAAGTGCAAAGACTAATAGGTCTGAAGTCATTCCAATTATTAACATTATTATTCTTAGGGATAAGAAAAATAGAAGTAGAGGAAAAAAAATTAAGTATAGTATGACCAACAAAAAAAATCCAGAACCGCAGCATAGAGATCCTCCTTAATAATACCCCAAGCTTTATGAAAAAAAAATTATAGTAAACCCATCCGGACCAGCAACAGAGTTACCATTCATATCAAAAAAAAAAATTAATTCATC
>NW_021360593.1:0-235 GCF_001605985.2 Dendrobium catenatum | reverse complement strand
TTTATAAAGGTATTACATTAAAACAAATACAAAAAAAAAAATTTAACATTTAGAAATGAAAAAAGATAAAATTAAGCTATCCCAAATGAGGCCTAAATGTTTATTAGCATTAAATATATAAGAAATTAAAATCATGAACAAATATTACTCAAAATTAAGAACAAAATTAAGAAACAATTTTAATTAAAAGTTTAAAAACAATAAATAAATTTGTAGAAGATATTGTCCAGCCCAA
>NW_021360592.1:0-252 GCF_001605985.2 Dendrobium catenatum | reverse complement strand
CACTTAGGCTTAACAACCTAATTAATAGACTCAACAGTGCTCCCCAGAGCGAAACACTAGGACGGACAAAGCCTCTGTCTACCAAATCCTGAAGCTGAAAGTTCAGCTCAGAAAGTTCTTTCGGTGCCATCATGTACAGAGCTTTTGATATCGGAGCTGTACCCAGAAAAATATCAATAGAGAACTCCACATCTCAATCCGGAGGTAAACCAACAAACTCCTCTGGAAAAACATCAGCAAACTCCCGTATCA
>NW_021360591.1:0-487 GCF_001605985.2 Dendrobium catenatum | reverse complement strand
TCTAGTAATTTCAATTGGTATCTAGCAATTTCATCATGTTCCGAACCTTTATTTTAATCTCCTTTCTGTTCATCGCCTAGCCACTTACAACTTTTGCGATGTTTCCTTTTCTTATGTATGGGTCGCCTTTAGAATCCTATCTACTTAGTGGATGATTTTAGGATAAAGATACTGACAAGGATGTTAGTTACTTAAGTAGGTGAGATTCTAAAACTCCTTAAGTAAAATTAGCTAAACTGTTAAACATCGAAGTGCCTTTTGACGTAATGGATAAAACTTTATTAAGAAACTCCTCAGTTAAGGATACTCATCCTTGAGAAATCTTATGTTATGTGACCTCCTAGAAGTTACACCATCAAGATAAAATTATGAGGCTCTTAGGCCAAAGAAAATAATATCTCGATAGTTAATAGTTTGTACTGTTACATAGACTATGTATCATTATACCTACGAATGACCTATTAATCATTTATTATTTATAATTAAT
>NW_021360590.1:0-1476 GCF_001605985.2 Dendrobium catenatum | reverse complement strand
GAGCCCGCTATGTTAGCTTTGATTTTGTTGTTTTTTTAGAATTTTGGTTGTTTCCTGTATTTTGCTGGGTTTTTATTCTATAAAAAGATTTATTTAAAAAAAAAAAGAAAAAAAAAAAGAAGACATTCAAACCTTCATCAAATGTTGATGATTATATTCAATAGGCTTCTAAGAGTCTTTAAATATCCTCTAGTAAATCTCATCAATGACTTGATTTCCTTTGAATAAAAAAAAATATATTAAAAATTATTATAAGATACTTACCCAATTCAAAAGACAGAGAAAAACAAAAAGAAAAAAAAAAGTTGAAAACAAAAAAAAGTTAAATACTGGACTATTAAAAATTGATACATGAAATGTCTAGCCCCACTTATATACTTCTAAGAAAAATTATTAGAATCAAAATACTTAAATAAAGCTTATAGTATGATTAATGAATTAACTAAATATGTTAATTTCATTTATTCCAAAAATCATTAGCCCTAAGTAAGTCAGTCAAAACTATCATATACACTCTTTGGAGTTTTATTTATAAGGAATATCAATTAAAAATTAAAAATAGGTCATTATGAATTATTTTACTGAAAAATTTTACAAGCTATGTTAGTGTATAAATACTTAAATTATTGATTTTATAATTTCCAAATATCATATTTTTGCAAAAGAAATTTTGATTTTAATTCAATTACGATATCAATTACTTGAGGACAAGTAAAAAAAAAATTAATCTTTCAAAGTTTATAATCCAAATTATACTTATTTTCACAAAAAAAAAAAAAAAAAAAAGATTTTATCTTAAAAAAAAAGTTATCTTAATTTATCAATTTGTGTAGCAACGAATAAACATATTTTATAATTGAAAGAGTCTCGCGGCGCCATAGATAGAGCACCACAAAACTATGCTTATCCTCAATACTAGAGCACTATAAGGCAACACTACAATGCTATAAGGCGTAGAAGCGCTAAAAAAGGAGTGTCACAGTGCCAGGACCAAGCGCTATAGTGCCAAATCGTCACAGCGCCATGGCGGGTGACAGTTACTGACAACTGAACTAGCGAATTGATATGATGACTAATGAACTAACATGTCAATTCAATAGCGTCGCAACACTACCTAGGTCAGTACAATGGCACTAGCTTAGCTATTTGTAAAAATTATAAATAGAAACCTTATTTCTTAGGGAGCTGTTCTTGTTGAAAAGGGGCTGGCCATTTATTCCTTTGTATAGAACTTCTTGATGATATATATATATATCATAACTTACCTCTTGTACTAGGAAGACCAGTGGAACCATAATTTTTTTATATACAACATTAATCTTTAAAAAAAACTAACGATTTTTAAACACATTTTAATATGATTTATATCAATATCCAAACATAATTCTTTTTCCAGCAATATTATTTTGATAATGTATAAAATTTGGATGAGGATATATAATCTAAGTATAATTATAATAAATTTTAAAATATTTA
>NW_021360589.1:0-574 GCF_001605985.2 Dendrobium catenatum | reverse complement strand
AGATAGAGAGAGAGAGAGAGCAAGGGAGTGCAAGAGAGAGAGAGCAAGAAAGAGCAAGGGAGTTCAACAGAGAGAGAGGGGGAAGAGAGAGAGAGGGAGATAGAGAGAGAGCGAGAGAGAGAGAGAGAGAGAGAGAGAGAGAGAGAGAGAGAGAGAGAGAGAGAGAGAGAGCAAGGGAGTGCCAGCTAGAGAAAGAGCAAGCTTGATAAAGAACAAGAGAGAGCAATAGAGAGCAAGAGAGAAAAAGAGGGAGATAGATGGAGAGAGAGAGAGATAGAGAGAGAGTAAGAAAGAGCAATGAAGTGCAACAGAGAGAGAGAGGGAGAGAGAGCGAAGAGAGAGGGAGAGAGAGAGAGCAAGTGAGAGCAAGTTAGAGAAAGAGAAAGCTAGAGAAAGAACAAGAGAGGGCAAGAGAGAGCAGGAGATAGAGGGAGAGAGAGAGTGGTAGAGATAGAGAAAGCAAGAATGAGCAAGGGAGTGCAATAGAGAGAGCAAGAGAGACAATGGGAGGGAGAGAGAGAGAGGGAGGGAAAGAGAGAGAGAAAGAGGGAGAGAGAGTGGGAGAGAGAGGGAG
>NW_021360588.1:0-217 GCF_001605985.2 Dendrobium catenatum | reverse complement strand
AGGAGTTTATGCGGACATGTATTAGGAGTGTGGGTTTCATGAGTTAGCGGACGATTGAATTTAAAGAGTTTTGAGAGATACGAGTGAGGGTTAGGTTAGGTTTATGGATTTATTTTCTAATAAAATAGATAGAAGCTTACCTTTGGCTTTCAACAAAAGGACAAGGTATATTGTACCAAAAAATTTCTGAAATTTTCATTTTATATATATATATATA
>NW_021360587.1:0-230 GCF_001605985.2 Dendrobium catenatum | reverse complement strand
TCGGTTAGGTGGGTTTACGGGATTTGGCCGGAAAGCGCACGGAAGGAAGGAAGTTACCTTCACGGCGAGGAGCTCCCGTTTTGCTTCCGATTTAACAGGAAGGGAAGACGTCGGAGGAGCAAAGTCGTTCAGCACCGAAGGAGACGTCGAAGGGAGAGAGTTAACTTCACAGAGAGCGAGCTCCCCTTTGCGGTTGCCGATCAAATTGTCGTAACTTCCGGTCCGACAGC
>NW_021360586.1:0-226 GCF_001605985.2 Dendrobium catenatum | reverse complement strand
AAAGTTCTGCGAATTCCTGGCGTTTCCCGAAAATCCGACAGAGTTCCGACGTCTTCAAGCGGCAGGAAGAGCTCCGGCGGTGGTCAAAGAGGTGAGGAATCTCCTTTTCCCCTTTCTCCTCTTCTTCTTCTCTCTTCTGCGAATTCCTGGCATTTCCCGAAAATCCGGCAGAGTTCCGGCGTCTTCAAACGGCAGGAAGAGCTCCGGCGGTGGTCGAGGAGGTGAG
>NW_021360585.1:0-1353 GCF_001605985.2 Dendrobium catenatum | reverse complement strand
AACTAATGCCATTTATAAACATCTACAATGAATAAAATTCATAGCATAAAAAGGAATAGACACATTTTAAAATTGCCAAAATATCAATTATGCGCACATATCAATCATAAAATAAGTTAATAGAAAGAGCAAGGATGAAAATCATCAAGTGGAAGATCCAAACTAGTACAAAGAAATTCATCCTCCAAAAGTAGCCATCATAACTTACAAAGCACTTAAAAGAATCGGCATACGAAATCACACATAAGAACTGAGAAAGAAACACAATTTTATTTTAATGAGAAATATTCCGTTAATTTTACAGGTCTCAAGGATCTTATATAAAACCTACGAAGGATCCATGATAGGAACGAACTGAAAATCCTCTCAGATTCAGTTAATAAAAAACTACAAGTTCCAACTCTCCCAACACCAACTTAATGAGAAACAACTTTTGTTTTCTTCCTCTTACAATCATATATATCCTCAAAGTAAAACCCAAAGGATACGTAATTAACCCTGCAAGAATTGAATAGGAAAGTTGCAGGCGGCAGTTTAAGGAAATGCCGAAACAAAGAAGGGGGATTCACATACATACTACTTTATTTCATGTTATTTACATATCTAACACCCAAAATATTAATATGACAAGCCTACCACCCATATACACCTTTAATATCAAATATATCACTCCTATATTTTATTCCTACCACTCATACCACCTTATGAACTTTAATATTTCATTCCATGCACTCATATTTGTTCTATGGGTGGTAGGCATGTAATATTAATATTTTGGGAGTTAGATCTGTAGATAGCATGAAATAAAGTGATATGCATGTAAATCTTCCAACAAAGAAATAAGAAAAAGAATGGGAAACACTTCATTTTGCGGCTTATATTTTCCAGTAATTGTAGCGTGAGTTGTAAACAACCAATCTAAGGAAGCTTGTAAGACAAGCTCATAAGGAAACCGCCCACAGCACGTGGAGGACATTGTGAAACCGTGAACTAGAGACAAGGTAGGCAAGCCATGTTCTTATATGTGGCTAGTGGCTACGCTATAGTTTGCTTCACTATCGTTGGGAAGAATTTTTCTTGTTTGTATGAGCAATGATGAGAACCCTCAACCTATCGTTGAACATTTACCACTCATTCTCTTTAAAGGTTCCTATTTTTTGCGATTTAACTTCTCTAGCCAATTGATCATCATTTAGTTGTAATCTTGTAAGATTAACTATAATTGGTTGGGCATGGCCGTCATCTTTTCCAAAAAAAAAATGGGAAGGGAAGGACTCTATGGAAACCCAGAAAAGTGAAAAACATTAGCAATTCAAGATGTTGATTGAATCGAACCCTTATAGTAGTAAACCA
>NW_021360584.1:0-355 GCF_001605985.2 Dendrobium catenatum | reverse complement strand
GGGAAACTTTGTTTTTCTTTAAGAAAATGTTAGGATAGGTTTAAGAGATGATCTTGTGCATAAGAATGATGTTTTTCTTTAAAAAAATGTGGAGTAAGAGAATTAGGGTTTTAGGGAAATTTGAGTTTTCTTTAAGGTTCCTTTGACAAAAGTTTAGGGAAGGGTTAGAGAATGTTTTTAAACCCTAATGTGAAGTGTTTTCTTGAAAAATATGAAATTTTGGAAATTAGGGTTTTCTCTAAAGTTTGAGTTTTTGAAAATGCTTTTACAAATATGGTTCCTAAGGGTTCTAAGAAGGTTTCGAAATGTATAAATTAGGTTTTTCTCACATAATGGTATTTTCCTAATTTTTAAA
>NW_021360583.1:0-655 GCF_001605985.2 Dendrobium catenatum | reverse complement strand
AGTTTACCACGAAGAATCCAAGGAGTTTGAAGAAAAGAAGTTCAAAGAAGAACAAGATTAAAGACTTGAAGATTGAGAATATCCCATCGGGGGTGATATACTTTTTCTACCGAGTTGATTCGACTCTAGAATTAGAATTCAATCTAGATTTTAAAATTCTCAAAGAAAACTAATATTTTTCAAAACCTGTTTCCAAAATTCCACCAACAAAAAAATGGCACGCCCGGTGGGACAAATCTCTCTTTCCATCTTTAATAAGAATGAAATTTTATTTCATCGGTAGTCTTAACTATCTTTCTTCCGTTGGTCCCTCAACCCATTTCGTCCTTAGGGGAGTGTGGCCAACATCTAAAGACAATTTAAAACATCAAAATCGAGGTTCTACCTCCAAAATTTGTTACATGCTAACTTAATCGTCCTGATTTTGACATTCTGCCCTGGGATTTCCTATGAAGCGACAGTGTCAAATCAGGTCCCTAAACATTCTTTTTAAAATTATGATTAACAAATGTCACATTCAATATATCATTTTTTTTAAGATTAAAAGGAGTTTGAAAAATCTTTGATTTTAAGAAGTTTTGAAGTATTTTAGTCTTAACCCCTTTACTCCCCTTTAATTTTTAGGAATGAGGAGGGTTAGACTATTTACTTTACT
>NW_021360582.1:0-859 GCF_001605985.2 Dendrobium catenatum | reverse complement strand
ATTCAATAGACATTATTTGTCTTCATCAAAAACTTAGTAGGGGTCATGGATTGCAATAATTTCTCCCTTTTTGATGATGTCAAATAATGTTATTGATAAGAAAATTAGAAAAGATTTTTTTATTTTTTTTATTAATTAACTAAAACATCATGAATAGAAGTAGAAACAGATAACAAAAAGTATTTCATTGGAATTAAAAATAACATGATAAACATGGCATACTAACTAAAGCACTCAACAAACTTCTCCCCCTTTTGACATCACCAAAAAGAGGAGTAACAAACAATACTTAGAAAAATAACCTAAAATAGAAACCAATCAAAAAGTAGGATTCTGATCAGGTAGAGGTGGAGGTGGCTGAAAGTAGTGGTAGATAGAAGCGAATTGCTGATCAATTAAAGAGAATCTTTTCCCAAACCAT
This sequence comes from Dendrobium catenatum, assembly GCF_001605985.2. Lineage (NCBI taxonomy): Eukaryota > Viridiplantae > Streptophyta > Magnoliopsida > Asparagales > Orchidaceae > Dendrobium > Dendrobium catenatum. Next base: position 438 of record NW_021360582.1, on the reverse strand, counting down.
CTCATGTCCTCCTCGTATTGTTGATGTTGTTCTTGAATATGAGTGTCAAGGCGGCTTTGTAGTTCAACAAATCATTTGACTAGGTCATTATGAGGATAGGTCGTTGCAGGTCCTCGGGGTGGTGCATATCGTCTTGATGGAACTAGAGCTCCTGCTGGAGCAGCCTCTCATTCTTCTTTATCAAAATATGGATTATCCAGCTCTTGCCCTTGATGAAACAAAATACGGAAATAGGCATCCATATAAAAAATGGGTAGATTGTTGGGTTCATCAGGATAGGTTAATTGATATTTGTTTTGAAGAATGTAACCTATGAGGTGGCCAAGGGCTAGGTTGAGTTTTTTACAGGTGGTGGGAAGCTGAACTAAGGTCGTATTTTGGATATAATCAATAATTAAATTAGCCTCATCAAATTTGGTGTTTGACATAATAAGGTAG
>NW_021360581.1:0-311 GCF_001605985.2 Dendrobium catenatum | reverse complement strand
TTATTAATATTTTAAATTATATTAATTAAGTTAACCATTAATGAAAGCGTTAGGGTTTGCTTTTAATCTTCTCTTATTCGTCCATGCTGTTCGGCTTCGTTGCTTCTTCACAGGAGGTGTTGAGATTGCACGAGTCGCTTCTTGGTCTCCTTCGTTGCTTCGCAGGAGGTGTTGAGATTGCGCGAGTCGCTTCTTCGGCTCCTTCGTTGCTGTTCGACTTGGCTACTTCGCTGCTGTTCGACTTCGCTCCTTCGACGACGTTCCCTTCCTGTCTGATCGGACGTTACAACATTTTGATCTGAAGCAACGAC
>NW_021360580.1:0-301 GCF_001605985.2 Dendrobium catenatum | reverse complement strand
TGTCTCTTTGTATTCCCTTTCATACCTATATATATAGGGGATTTGTAATGTTTTGAAGAATGTTATGAAATGTTATTTTTGGAAAAGTTTTAACCTGCGAGTTTGCTTTGGAAATCTTGCGGGCTCTTTCCACCCTTCTTTCTCATCCCCTCAGGAAATCCTACGGGCTCTTTCCACTCTTTCTTCACGGGCTTCTAACCTCTTTCGTCTCTCCGCAAGTGCCGCTCCACCTGTATCCTTCTTCTCTAAGTGCAGCAACTTTAAGGTGTCTTTGAGATCGAGTCGAGTTTGTGTTTTTAAT
>NW_021360579.1:0-354 GCF_001605985.2 Dendrobium catenatum | reverse complement strand
TTATGCTGTTATTAAAAAGGGGGAGAAATTGTTTGTTCTATCATTTTGCATGTGTGTTTATTTTGTTTTGTTTGTTTCATATGTGTGTCTATTTTATTTGTTCTATTGTGTCTGTTTTGTTTTGTGTATGTGTGTTTGTTTTGTATCTCAAAATTTTTGAAAACAAAAATTTTAAGTTGTTCAATGCCTCCTTATTTTCACATGTTTATCAATTTAGGGGGAGTTTAGGAGATTCTTAGAATTTGAAATTATACAAATAATAATTGTTTTGCCATCATAAAAAAGTGGGAGATTGTTAAGAGAGTTGTTATTTGCATGTTTTACATTCTTGTAACTTGTATAGTTTTGATGATT
>NW_021360578.1:0-297 GCF_001605985.2 Dendrobium catenatum | reverse complement strand
TTCAATTCCTTCAGAACAAACTTCAAATAAAAAAAAAAACTTAAAATAAAAAAAATTTAAAAAAAAAGGAAGAAGAGAGCACAGACAGAATAGATACTCTAATGTCAAATCCAACCTTCTAATGTTTTATTTATACTCTAAAACTGCATGGATTTGAACATATAAAAAAAATTGCAATATTTTATAAGATTTCATAGCTTTAAAAGAATATTTATCCATGCATATGAAAATCCCAATCTAATACTAGAAACAAATAAGATATTTCAATCATATTTTATAAAGATTTGATGGAATAAA
>NW_021360577.1:0-697 GCF_001605985.2 Dendrobium catenatum | reverse complement strand
CATACCCTTATTTCCTGAACCGTTAAAAAGCAGAATACCGTTTCAAGATCCTCAACAGAGTCGGAATACCGCGCGTTAGCGGCCGCCACCGTCGACACCATCTGGTTGAAACGACTGCTCACGGACTTCTCCATCCAATACAACCAACCGATCGATTTATTCTGCGACAACATGTCAGCCATCGCCCTGGCGCACAACCCGGTCTTCCACGCTAGAACAAAGCATATCGAGATCGATCACCGGTTCATCCGCGATCACATTCACAACCAAGTGATCCGGCTTCTTCCAATCAATACAGCACATCAGTTAGCCGATATTCTAACTAAGCCACTATCCACAGCTAGATTCAAGGAGCTGCGAACCAAACTAAACATTCAAGAAGAATCTTCAGTTTGACAGGGGATATTAGACACACATGCTTAAGCTTTACCGGCTCTAACGGCTAACTTACTTACCGTCCAATAAGATCTTAACATGTGTACAGCTAATGTATTTATATATGCTATCTCCTGTACCTAGCAGGGCAGAACAACATAATAATATTTCTCATTTCTGGTTTCTTGTCTTCCTCCTCTCCGGCGATCTCAGTTTGCCGGAGTTATCTTCCCTTCCGTTTCTACAAGAGCACTGGGATTTAATTATTTTCCTGCTTTCAAAATCATCTAGAAGTTAATTGTTTTCCTGTTTTCAAAATGAC
>NW_021360576.1:0-313 GCF_001605985.2 Dendrobium catenatum | reverse complement strand
TTTATGACCGATTTCCAGTAGATATAATCCATCAAAAAATATTTCTGACAGAAATTGTTTCCAGAAAAAAAAAAAAAAGGTTCCAATTTTGCTCTCACCCAAGAACCAGTCTCGCATGCTTGCCCATGAACCCCCATGCTTGTGATACAACCACCAGCCCAAAATCAGGATGCAAGCCCGCGACCCAACTACCCTTCTGCGATCCTACTATCAGGCGGTGGGCTGTCCACGTGCACTCGCCGCCACTTGTGCGGGGTTTGAACCCTGCCTTCCTCGTAGACCTGTCAATTTCGGGTTACGGGTCGGGTTCGGG
>NW_021360575.1:0-235 GCF_001605985.2 Dendrobium catenatum | reverse complement strand
GCTAATTCTCACCTTAGCTCTCTCTCTCTCCAACCAGAGCTTTTGAACCCCAATCTCCAGTCCTTTTCAAATCCCTATGGCCTTCTTTACACGGCTATAGTTGAATCCCACCGTTAGAAGTTCGCCGGCGGCAGGCTTCCCGGCGAACCGAGGTGATTTCCGTTCAAAAGCTCATAGGGATCGATCCAGGCGTTTTCAAGCCAAGGTTTCTTCTACAAAAAGGAGCGTGGACAGC
>NW_021360574.1:0-365 GCF_001605985.2 Dendrobium catenatum | reverse complement strand
TCTTAAAGGTACTACATGGATACGACGATTTGTCCTCGACCATGTGGTTTAACTCTGATAGATTAGGGATTTTATGGCATGTGATGAAAATAAATGCCTAATCAATTACATAAAAGCTTTTGTTTATGAAGTTTTCTCTTATGGTAATATTTTAAAATTAAATGTTAGCTAAGTTTACTCTTGGCTTTATTACTCCAATTGAGAAAACTCATGAGCAATTCTTGTTAAGATTGATCATCTTAAATTCCTCTTTCAATCAAAGTCTTGGGATAATTCAAGGTTTTTTATTAAGGCTAACCCATGATATAATAAACATTTCTTTTTCATGTGGCTTTTCCTTAAAATTAATTGACACACCTTGAATT
>NW_021360573.1:0-218 GCF_001605985.2 Dendrobium catenatum | reverse complement strand
TGTGGGGTATTTTGGTTGGTTCTTTTTCCTGTTACTTGTTATTTTTGCTCACTTCTGTTGTAACCCTTTCAATTTTTAATGAAATTAAAAAAAAAAAATACAGGTTAGAATTATATTTTAGAGATTCTCTTTTTAACGAATAGAAATTTAATTAGATATTTTATTATTTTAAAATATTTTTTATGATCAATTAAAAATATGCTGGATGAGAACATGAA
>NW_021360572.1:0-220 GCF_001605985.2 Dendrobium catenatum | reverse complement strand
AAACTCCACAAAAATCCAAAAATCTCCAAAATCCAAAACTCCACAAAAATCCAAAAATCTCCAAAATCCAAAGCTCCACAAAAAGCCCAAATTCCAAAAATATTTAAAAATGAAATAAATCCATAAAAAACTTAAGGCAAAATCATCCGCCCTCCGCAACAGTTTGCCGAGGTGGACAGATTTAAATATTACTTCAGCTCACAGAAGAGCTGAATGCCTA
>NW_021360571.1:0-559 GCF_001605985.2 Dendrobium catenatum | reverse complement strand
AATCCAAGTCCTAAATAATCTTGTGGAATTCAAGCTCTAACTTTGATTTGAGTCTTTTGCTCATTTGAATTTTGAATTCAAATGGTCCAGGTCATATCCACTGAGGTCTCAATTAGTTTGAATTCCAAAATGAGTCTTTAACACCTTTGCTTGTGTTCAGATCATTCATTTTATGATTTATTTAAGTTAAGTGAGGTTCAAAGTCTTTGCTCACATCATTTGATTTTCAAATCAAGTGTGAGTTCAAGCTCAAATCAACTTTCAGTATGGTCATTTGTAGTTCAACAAGTCCCTTGCTTCATTTTCAAGTTTAAGCCTTACCGGCTTAATGTTCAAATCAAGTTCTTGTTCTAGCTCAATTCAAGTCTTTTGTAGCCTCTTGAGTTCAATCAAATTCTAGCTCTTTGTTCTTCAAATGTAGGCTGAAATTTTATGCTTTGAAATTTATTTGAGTTTAAGTTTATTTAAGTCAATTGAATCAAGTCCACAAGTCCATTGTTTTCTCAAGTTCAAAGGTTCCCAAGTTCGAGTCCAAGTTCAATCATTCTTTGAGTTCAAC
>NW_021360570.1:0-376 GCF_001605985.2 Dendrobium catenatum | reverse complement strand
AAGAAGTTTTACCTGATTATCGAATTCATCAACCAATCAAGGGGTGTCAATTTTGGGTCACGGGTTGGGAACCCGAAACTGACGTAGCACTATTCGGGTCAACACGAATCGACCCATTTTTTAAAACGCCTCGATTTTCTTGACCCAAACACGTCCCACTTCGGGTCTGGGTCAACCCGACATGACCCGAATGACTCGGTGCCAACAAAAAAATGCTAGTTTTCGGGTCCAAAAATGGGTCAATCTCCGCTTTTCGGGCCTAAAACGGGTCAATCTCAGTTTGCCGGGTCAAAACGTGTTTTTATGTAAAAACCGGGTCAGTTTCAGGTCAATTTCGGGTCAAATGGTCAACCCAAACCCGACACGATTTTTTAAA
>NW_021360569.1:0-445 GCF_001605985.2 Dendrobium catenatum | reverse complement strand
GTGTCCACGGTAGTCCAACTCAAATCTTTGTTTGAGTTTATATGTCCAAGTCATGTCTTTGTTCATTTCAAGTTCTAATTTTGATTTGAGTTCCTTATAGTTCAAGGTTGATTCAAGTCTGAGTTCTTGTTCAATCTCAGAGTTCTAGTCCAAATATAGTTTATGCTTAAGAAGAGCCTCTTCCCTTCATTAGAGTCCACTGCTGTTTCGTAGAGTTCAAGTCCGAGTTCAATCAAGTTCTCTTATTTCGTTTGCATTTAAAGTTATTAAATTGTTTAAGTTTGAATTAAGTCCATTTGATGCTCCAATCAATGTACAAGTAAAGCTCCAAATTGTTCCAAGTACGATTTTATGTTTACCCGAAATTTCGGCAACCTTCCGGCGTCTCCCCCGTTTAGGGGAAAATTACGGAAAACTGGGCCTCCCGCCACGCTAGAGAAAAGCG
>NW_021360568.1:0-231 GCF_001605985.2 Dendrobium catenatum | reverse complement strand
CTGGCTAAGTAAATCAGGGAACACGATGGCCCGGGACGATGGAACCATCGGATCTTGATCGGGTCCATCATCTATTCCCCCACCATCCGCTTTAAGTGCAAGATCATGCAATTTCTAATTTTAAATATCAAATTTCTAAACATCCAAACTTTCCAAATTCTCAATTCCAAACCCATGCTGCTACCATATGCCAGATAACACGTATCTCTACGTATCTGATCGACGACTAGC
>NW_021360567.1:0-280 GCF_001605985.2 Dendrobium catenatum | reverse complement strand
AACTCTTGAAGAACACCTAAAATATCTGTTGACTTTCACTAAGACGAGGAAGTATAACATATGATGTAATTCTAGCACATGCATATTTGGAGAACATTTTGGCAAATTCCTAGGCTAACCTTATTTCTTCTTTAAGTGTAACCTTAAGGAATGACCTCACCTTGCTTAGTTAATGAATTCTGCAAAATGACTACAATATTATGTAATTCTAGTTATTTCATTTTTATACTTGGGAAATGTGTGTCGATCTTCAAAGACTAAAAAATAATTATCTGGGCCA
>NW_021360566.1:0-1265 GCF_001605985.2 Dendrobium catenatum | reverse complement strand
ATATATATATATATATATACATCAAAGTGAATAAAGGAAGTGAATTAAAAGTCAATTCATTAATAAAATTCAAATAATCAATATATCCAAATAGTAATAATCTTGATACAAGTCAAAAGGAATATAAATAGAACCAAAAAATAGGAAAGAAACTACCCAACACTCAGATCATAAAAATAATATACTAAAAAATAATAAATATGAAAAATAGTCTACTGCTGGTAACCGTGCTCTTGAGGTGGTGGTCTATCAAACAAGCTTGTAAGACCTGCTGAAAAAGATCACATGTGTGTTTGATAAATCAAGCTCAGCAAGTAACTCTCATCTACAAAAGCATAAACAACAGAGTAATGAAGCATGAAGTATGAACAAGCAAATGTCTTTATATTATGTGGCCAACTGCTATCAATACAAATTATTTTAATGCTCGTAAATACAATCACACTAGGTATCATTATATCTCAAAATGACCTACAATCATTTATTATTTCCAATTCACACTTGCTTATATTTTCTTACATTTAAACATATATATTTATTATTCATTTATCATAAACCAATCACTGGGAAGGTAAAAACCAACCCAAGTAAATCTAGTAATTTCCTGTAGAGTTGTCACTTTGGGGGCTCGTCGATCCTGACTAGCTAAAACTTAATAGGGTTATATTGACATACACATAATCATACAGTACAAATGTTCTTACAAATAATCAATAGGTGTTATATAATTCAACATCACAATTACAATTTATATAATCAAGATGATTTATAACAAGAGTATCATGTACTACAACCAACAAAGCTAATATGATTTGGCAATATAACATTTGTTACATACAAACAAGAATATTCATGAAAATATAAAATTTATATACAGGAAGTTATGCAACAATAAATTAAGATTATTCTACTTATGAAGCTTTCTAATTCATTATGAGCAATAGTGAATATTTACTACTTGTTTGATTATGTTAAAGAAGTTAATATAGAATTGGAAATCTAAATAATAATAAAGGAACCTAATACAATCAGCATGGATTACGCATTACGCTCCTAATAAGGAAAGGTACGTGTACACCAAAATAAATAACAGTTACTTGCCATTAGATGAGTGACACAAAACTCAAAGCCTATATGATATTAAGCCAACAAGGGCAATGAATCGAAGGTCCTACAATAAATAAAATTCTAATATAATGATCAAGAACTAATGCTTAAAAAATATAAGTGTGGGCTCCGAAAATTCGGCCCCGGCCTCCGCCCGC
>NW_021360565.1:0-265 GCF_001605985.2 Dendrobium catenatum | reverse complement strand
ATTAGCTTGTTTATGTAAAAATGGTTACTACTTTTTTTTTTTATTATATACCAGATTTTGAGATAAAAGAGAATTTATATGAAATTATATTTTAAATACTAATTTTTGAATGAGAAGTAAATATATATTATATTGCTAAAAATAAATAAAAATCTATATATATTCAATCATTTTTTACTCTTTAAGTTCATGAGCATTTAAGGAGAGAAAGATTGAGAGAGAAATTCAGTTTTGTAGAAGGGGCGTAAACTTGTTGGGTCAAGTT
>NW_021360564.1:0-268 GCF_001605985.2 Dendrobium catenatum | reverse complement strand
TCTAATACTCTTCAATATACACATACAATCCACTTCAGCATTTCACACACACTATGCTATTATACATTTTCTAACACACACCTTGCTTTCCTTTATTTTGCATTTCTCAACTCTTAAGACATATACAAACCTCACAACTTTCTCTTATACATCTCCTTTTTTCTTCACTTTATATTCTATGATACACTTGATAAACTTTCCAAAACTTTTTAAAAGATACACATTTTACTCTTCCTAAAATCAAACATCTCACTTTTCAAAATCACTC
>NW_021360563.1:0-242 GCF_001605985.2 Dendrobium catenatum | reverse complement strand
TCTAAGGGATTTCATGAATTTAAGATAATATTTAGGCTTTATAAAATCTTCAAGTTTAGGAGGAATCCTATTATCCTTGAGAGCTCTTATTGTCAATTTATAAAATGAATTCATATCTTCCAAGATTCGATTTGTATAATTGATTCGATATGTTTTTCTCTCAAATTCATCTTTAAAATTTTTAAAATCTTTTTGAAGTTCAGCAAAGGATGATTTTAAAATCTCAAATTTTTTATTCAAGT
>NW_021360562.1:0-346 GCF_001605985.2 Dendrobium catenatum | reverse complement strand
AAGTGTGAAAGGACGGTGATTCTCTGCCGCACTGTGTAGTGGTGGAAGAGAGTTTTGTAATGGCTTCTCCGCCTTGCAGTGGGTGCAAAAGGAGAGTCACTAGTGGTATTAGTGCAATACTAGGAGGGTTCCTCCGGGAAGTGGATGTAGGTCTGGTTTTGACTTAACCACTATAAATCTCGTGTCTTTATTTTTTTGCTGCTTTTTTATCCTTGTGTTTTTACTTTAAAAACTGTGATTGAAAAATGTTTTCTAGAAAAATTTACTAAAGTTTTATTTTTGTTTCCTAATTTAAAAAGAGGGTTTTTTTAATCACCAATTCACTCCCCCCCCCCCCCTCTTTTGG
>NW_021360561.1:0-225 GCF_001605985.2 Dendrobium catenatum | reverse complement strand
ACCCTATGAGTTGCTAAAAGGTAGAACACCTAACTTGCCACATATGCATATTTTTGGTTGCAAGGTGTTCATACATAACAATGGAAAAGCTGCCTTAGGAAAATTTGATCCAAAATGAGATGAAGGAATTTTTATTGGATATTTAAGTGTTGGAAAATCTTATAGGGTATTCAACAAAAGAACTTTAATCATTGAAGAATCCACACATGTTGTATTTGATGAATC
>NW_021360560.1:0-252 GCF_001605985.2 Dendrobium catenatum | reverse complement strand
CAATATCTTCTTTAAAGCCTCCTTCTTAAAGGGGTAAGTCTTACCAATTAATGCATTGAATTTCTCCCAATTTTCCCTTCTTTCTTCTGGAGTAAGGTAAGGTCGCTGTTGGTTAAACTCTGGCTGAATCCGAAGTGGCGGATGCTGTGGCGGCGGATACTGTGGTGGTAGATACTGTGGCCTTTGATACTGCTGATTATAAAACTGAGGAGGGTACCTTTCTGTCTGCACTTTCATTGGTTGATTTCCCTT
>NW_021360559.1:0-296 GCF_001605985.2 Dendrobium catenatum | reverse complement strand
ATTATATATATATATATTTTTAATAAATTGCATTTACATCTCTAAGGAATTCTATGTTACGTGTAAATGAAAATCAATTCACAATCTTCACCTTTGCAAAAATACCTCCGGCCTATATCCTCTGTTTGCACGTCTGTACACAACTATACTTTGTATTCACAGTGTACTGTCAGATCTGGAAAGGAAGTCCAGAGATTACGATGCAATGAATCAAATTGTAGAATTGGAGATTGAGTTCGATGGATATGGATCGACCCAACACTGATCAGCAGCCACAGCATTCCTCCATCTACGTT
>NW_021360558.1:0-377 GCF_001605985.2 Dendrobium catenatum | reverse complement strand
TTTTCCTTATCTTCATTTACTGTTTACTTGCATTTAAATTTCATAACTATTGCATGGTGAAATTTGTGGAAGAAAATTTGTTTAAAGTTTTTTCGTAAAATTTCAAAAATAACAAAAAAATTAGAACTCCTATTTAGGGTTATTTTTATTGAGAAAAAAGATTTTCACAATTCACCCCCACAAAAAAATTAGAACTCCTATTTAGGGTTATTTTTATTGAGAAAAAAGATTTTCACAATTCCCCCCCCCCCCTCTTGTCATTTAGTAATTTCAATTAGTATCTGAGCAACTTCAATTGGTATCAGAGCAATTTCAATTGGTATCAGAGCAACTTCAGAGCTTGTTTTTCAAAAATAGTGTTTTAGAAAACCTTGAAA
>NW_021360557.1:0-272 GCF_001605985.2 Dendrobium catenatum | reverse complement strand
AAGCCCGCTGAAAAAAACATTTTTGCTATTTCACCATACTCCTCTCGTTGCTGCAAGCTGAAAGCCTTCTCTAAAGGACTACTGGCAACTCCTTTTCTTTTTTTTGTTTGATATCCTTCACTTCTAAATGATAAAGAATAATCAACTCTAACAGATGAGGAAGAAGCATGGGACGAACCATGGGTAGATGGCAAAAGTATCTCCTTAGGGAGTGCCCTTTTGATCCTACATTCAACTTCATCAACTTGTCTGTTTATTTCAATCAACTGTGA
>NW_021360556.1:0-324 GCF_001605985.2 Dendrobium catenatum | reverse complement strand
TTACTAAACCACTGGCCTTCGATACTTTCAGCTCTTCAAGGACAAGGTTGGGTGTGATTGACATAAATGCATGAAACTTTTTATTTTCTTTTGTTTTTCTTTTGCTTTCTTTTGCTTTTGTTTCTTTTTTTGTTGTTTTAGCTCTTTTTTGTGTATTTTATTTTTTCCCTTTTGTCTCTCTTTACTAAGTTTTTAAAATCATTGCTAATATGGTATTATATTTCTTGTCCTTGCTTTTGGAAATTTGTAGACAATATGCTTTTATCTACTCAATCTTTTAGATGGTAGGAATATTTTGTGATTGTGTCTCTTTATCTAACCTAT
>NW_021360555.1:0-360 GCF_001605985.2 Dendrobium catenatum | reverse complement strand
TCCTGATGCTTTGTAAACTTGCTCATATACATCTTGGAAGAATTTTTGACTGTTTCTTAGAGTTTACTATTTTTTGTCACTTCATCTGGGATTATATTTATATCAGCCTGAATGATCGATTCAAAAATAGAAATCCTAATTAGGGCATCATCCTCATTAAGGCAGTCGTCATTAAGCCGATCGGCCTGGATGATCCTTGTATCAGCCAGGATGATAGGATCAAATCAAAAAGAATCAACCGCTATGATCAATTTAGGTATTCTTTATTTTAGTACATCGGTCAGGACGATCTCAATATCAGCCTGGACGATGAAGCACAATTATGCCTAAATTTATGCGGTAATTATGAAAAGCAATTAA
>NW_021360554.1:0-354 GCF_001605985.2 Dendrobium catenatum | reverse complement strand
GAATTTGTGGGGCTGGAGTCACTGAAAGAATTATATGCAGGAGATGTGGACTTCGGTGGAGTATGGCAGCAATGCGAGAAGACTGAGCCGGCGAAGGATTATTCTATTCGTCACGGATTTCTTTTTAAAGGAAATCTTCTGTGCATTCCAAACTCTTCTTGGCGACAGCAAATAATTAAGGAAATTCATGGTGGAGCTCTAGCGGCTCATGCTGGGCGGGATAGTACCATAAATCAACTACAGGCGAAGTTTTTTTGGCCTCACTTACGACGCGACGTCGCCCGATTTGTCGAGCGTTGTTCTATATGCCAGAATTATAAGGGTGGGGGACAAAATACAGGCTTGTACACTCCT
>NW_021360553.1:0-969 GCF_001605985.2 Dendrobium catenatum | reverse complement strand
GGCACTGTTCGGGTCAACCTGAACCCGACCCGTTTTTTAAAACGGGTCAGGTTTCCATACCCGAACCCGACCTGATTTGGGTCCGGGTCAACCTGACCCGACACAAATGACCCGAATTTGAGCTAAAATTGCTAAATTTCTGGTCAAAATCGGGTCAATATTCGATTTCGGGTCAAAAAAGGGTCAATCTCGGATTTTCATGTCAAATATGAGTTTTCGTGTCACTTTTGGGTCAATTTCGGATTGATGGGTCAACTCGAACCCGACCCGATTTTTAAAACGGGTTGATTTGTTCAACCCGAACCCGAGCCGTTTCGGGTTCGGGTTGACCCAAACCGACCCGTTTCGGGTTCGGGTTGACCCAAACCCGGATTTTTCCTGTTCGGGTTCGGGTCGTGTCAAAAATTGACACCCCTACTTAGAAAGGTTTGAATAGACGATCGATATTAATCCCCTTGATCGTGCACTGTTTACTGGACATTTGAATGTCTTAATTATATCATAATTAAGCGATCGTGGGCTCGTTAGATTCGTTTCGCCAAGCCACTCGATTAGACTATAAGCATGTCACATTTGAAAATCGTTTGGTCATCCAATTTATGATTTGAAACTTCTAAATGCACTTCGGGTATTCGATCTGGACCCATTTAGGCTCAAATTGAGTCGAATTTAGTGTCGTTGGATTAGTCTTTTCGAGACATTAAGTTCGAACGCAAGTTTGCTGAAAATCGGAGTTTGAATTATCCCAAAATTAATTTTGGCAAAATTAATTTTGGAAGTTTCCAACTCAATTTTGCCTTGAGATTCATGCTTGATCTAGATAATTTATTGATGATATATCAATGATATTTGAATGACGTTGTATGATATGCTTATTTAAATCTTATTTAAACATATATGAAATTGATTCAAAAACATTTGAAATTTATTTAACATACATAAATATTCAAAGCATGTCACGATATTTAT
>NW_021360552.1:0-206 GCF_001605985.2 Dendrobium catenatum | reverse complement strand
CATTTAAGTGAGTACAGTCAGTTGACCGCCGCCATTCGCCTGGCCCAACCGCTCGCCTCCATGTGTAAATCCCATTTTTAAATGTTTATTTTAAAGCTAGAACATCAAAAAAATCATAAAAAATAAAATAAAAGCCAAAAATTGCACACAACCACTCGTTTTTCTCGGAAATAAATTTAATATATTCTAAAAATAAAATTATAGTC
>NW_021360551.1:0-369 GCF_001605985.2 Dendrobium catenatum | reverse complement strand
AATTTTACTTCATAATTCTTTACCCCTAGAATATTATCTGACTAGATGAAAATTTACAAAGGAGCACTTTGTATCATGATGAGTATAGGTAAATAAAACAAGTAAATAAAAAAAAAATAATAATAAAAATAATAAAAAATAAAATAAAAAAGTAAACAAGCAATCAAAATATTGCATTCCTGGCAAAATAAATTCAATTAACAGCTTGAAATCCGGCACAATCTGCAGTGAACAGTTCAGCATTCAAATAAACAAAAAGATGCCCAAAAATCCCTTGGATCAGACTAGCTACAAAACCTGAGCACAAATGCTCTTTCTTTTCCCAATAGGGCAAATATATATGAATTTAAAACTAGAAAGGAAAACTGA
>NW_021360550.1:0-292 GCF_001605985.2 Dendrobium catenatum | reverse complement strand
GTCTTTATTACAAGGGTTTTCAGGCAATTGCCCCCCCTAAAAATTTTAAAATATTATGGTCTTTAGGTAATTGCCCCTAACAGGTCGAACTCCGCCAGGGGACACTGTCCCCTTGGACCCCCGACATATATGTCTTATAAGTTTGCCCCCCCTGAAAATTAGGGCTGGTTCCGCCCCTGATCTAAATGCCTCAAACCCAAGCTCTTCAAGTTCTTTCTTGTTAACCGGATCTCCATTGCTTCGTTCTTTGCAGCTTCGACCAGTATATCGCAAGCCCTTGTCGTCGTCTCCA
>NW_021360549.1:0-246 GCF_001605985.2 Dendrobium catenatum | reverse complement strand
ACTGATGTTCGCAACTTAATTGCCAACATAGTTATCACTTTACGTTTGTCACTTTGGCCAACTATAGTTGCCACATTACGGTCATAATTTAAACCACATTCAGACTTTTCATTGCCTCCTAGAGCTATCTTGGAAGTATCCGGCACACTCAAGAGAGAAGGTGAATTGGTGGGTCTCAAAAAAAATTGTAATTATGTGGAAACCTTTTAAAAGAATAATGATAATAAGATTACTTTTCTTAGAAAT
>NW_021360548.1:0-246 GCF_001605985.2 Dendrobium catenatum | reverse complement strand
CCGGTTGAGATAACCAATCAATGCGGCCATCATCGGGATGTTCGGAGCCATTTCTCCTTATGGATCTGTTGACGAATATTTTCGCATCGACTCGACCCCGATTGAGCCCAACTAGGCCGATCGCGCTCAATCAACTCAATTGATCATCATCGAGGTGAAATTAATCTGAATTAAGCCTCAATTTTAATTAAATTAAACACAATTTAATTTAATTAAAATCAAATCAATCAAATCAAAATCAATCAA
>NW_021360547.1:0-259 GCF_001605985.2 Dendrobium catenatum | reverse complement strand
ACCCGAAGTTGAACTTCTACCCGACGTCAGACTCCTCCCCGTCGTCAGACTCCTGCTCATAGGAAGACTCCTACGCATCGTCGGACTTCTGCTCGCCAGCAGACTTCTACCCGTCGTCGGACTTCTGCTCGTCGACGAAACTTCGACGGTCTTCTACCCGAAGTTGAACTTTTACCTGACGTCAGACTTCTCCTTATCATCGAATTTCTGCTCGTCAGCGGACTTCTTCTCGTCGTCGGACTTCTGCTCGTCGACGAAT
>NW_021360546.1:0-1262 GCF_001605985.2 Dendrobium catenatum | reverse complement strand
ATCGTTGATTGCATGTGTAGGTTGCACCATGAGCACTTAGCTTAGGCTCTCCTAGATCTAAGGACATGGTGTATTTACTGCTTTTATATGTTCCCTATGAATTATTACCTTGAGGGTTAGTGAAAACTTTATTTTAAACCCATATAACGTAGTGACATCCTAAGGACAAAAAATAAGGACTTGTCTAGCGAACTTAGAAATTTTTTAGGAGCTAGGGTAGATCACTGATTGACATGAAAACTTTCACACTTAAACTTAGAGACATCATAAACCTACCAAAATTTTCTAGGAATTTTTAGGGCTTGTTAAACCCCATAATTAACCAACCATAATTAACTTGCTAAATAAGGCCCTACAGTCCTCTAAAAATTATAATAAATACATTTTTAGGTAAAAAAATTACCCATAATAGCTTGATTTGTTCAGAATTTGATCCTTGACAGGGCTCCCTAGTTTGACTTTAGGTTGGCCCTTAATTTGACCATAGGTGGAAATCACTGTTTTGCCCCTAATAAATTATTAAAAATTATTTAAAAAAATCCCAAATTTTCTCCAAACATTTTGGATCACTTTCTCAGGTCATCCCTAACCTTTGGGGATAATTTCAACATGTTTGGAGCTAATTTGGATCAAAACGATAAAATAAGCCCTTTAATAAGTAATTTAGAAAATTCCCTTCAATACCCTGAATTTAGAAAATTCATAACTAATTGTAGAAAATTCCAAATTAGTCAAACTCACTTGCATTATACTCCTATTAGGGTCTAGTATTTATTTAAAATACTAAGTTTCCAAAAAATGGCTTAGATTAGAAAGTCAACGTTTTGGTCAATCGTAGTTCATTTAGGGCCCAAAACTTAGAAAATTTATAACTTTGCCTAGAAAACTTCAATTTAAGTGTACTACCTGTCTAACTACTCCTCTTAAGGTTTAGTATTTTTCTAAAATATTAGGAGACCTAGACTTAGCTTATTTCCCATAGTGACTTTTTGGACCCCCTCAGCCTAGTACCTAGGAGGACCTGGGACTTTCCAAAATTGGCTAATGCAATTTTAACTTCAAATATCATCACCCTGAGCTATTAAAACTGATCAACAAACTAAATTAACTAAAATGGACCCTAATCTACTAATATTTGTATTTCAATTAAAATTTCCTTTCCTAGCCTTCAACAAACTTGAACTCTAGGCAATTTTAACTAACTACCTAGATTAGCACATATTCAAGCCACACAAGCCTTACACACATATAGAATTTTTTTC
>NW_021360545.1:0-257 GCF_001605985.2 Dendrobium catenatum | reverse complement strand
GTCGACTACCTCCTCTGACTAAGTAGACTAGGGTCCACGATGGCCCGGGACGACGGAACCATGGGATCTTGATCGGGCCCATCTTCCATTCCCCCACCATCTGCTTTAAGTGAAAGATGATGCAATTTCTATTTTAAATATCAAATCTCCAAATCTTCCAACTTTCCAAATTCTCCAAATACCCAAATCTAAACCCAATTTCCAAAATCCAATCTATGCTACTACTATATGCCAGATAACACGTATATTCTACGTAT
>NW_021360544.1:0-285 GCF_001605985.2 Dendrobium catenatum | reverse complement strand
CCATACCACTAATCATCTGAGAAGAGAAGTAAGAGGGAAGAAAATTCACCCATATCCTATAATATTTTGAATGCTCAAAATTATGGCATCTTTCTTCTACATCAAAGATAAAATGTGAGGCAAAGAACCAAGGATTTGAGAGGGAAGAGTTTCAAATCCTATTCTCTAACACACAAAACATTTATAACCATTAGTTTGGACAAGACATTTTAAGGACTACAGAAGCCCCTAATATTCCTTGTAGGCATGCAGCTATATAAGGGAGGGTCATTGGGATTTGGAATG
>NW_021360543.1:0-238 GCF_001605985.2 Dendrobium catenatum | reverse complement strand
GTGTGATTGACATTAATGCATGAACTTGATTTCTACTAATGTTTTATCTACTGATAACTTTGCTGTATTTTTCTAATTTTTTTGTTGTTTATTTCTTTTTGGTTAGTTGTTTTTTGTTTTATTTTTGGTACTTTAGTTTTCCATATGCCTTGCTTTGTTTTTCCTTTTCAAATCATCATTGAATTAATATCTTATGCCTTATTTTTTATTTTGAAAATTTGGAGTTAATATTTTACAT
>NW_021360542.1:0-331 GCF_001605985.2 Dendrobium catenatum | reverse complement strand
TCTCATGCTTTGTATTATGGTTAATGAATATTTGAATAAAATCTATGTTTTATTTTCTATTTCGTCTTGCATGAGTGCTTGAGAAGGAGGAGAGCTCAAGTGGAGCAATTCGCAAGGCTCACCAATCGTTGGAAGAGTCCTCGATTTGTGGTTAGATTGTCTTTATCTTCTCGCTCGTTTTCATACCCATCTCCCTCCCCTCCTCCACAAGAACAGCCTTCCCCTCTCCATTGGCCGCCGCCCTTGGACATCCACCACCAGCCCATCACCGGCTCCGGCCGACCACCCCACCGACGCCCCACCTCAACCGTCCACCCCATCTCTCCCTCAC
>NW_021360541.1:0-217 GCF_001605985.2 Dendrobium catenatum | reverse complement strand
TTAAATGTGGTCCTCTTATAGCACATAAAACAAAAAAGGCCCTTTTTATTCTTGGTGGTAAATTCAAAAGTAGTTTGATTAGTCTAAACATTAGGTGATTAAGGGTTAGATCTTACTATAGACCTTTTGAGTATAGTATGTGTAAGTATAATATATAGAGTTTTGACCCTTGGATTTGATATAGATGTCACCCTCTTATGCTTTTTCAAGAGTAAGG
>NW_021360540.1:0-660 GCF_001605985.2 Dendrobium catenatum | reverse complement strand
ACCCTGATGATGGTCGTTATCCAAAATGCCACCAAATTTTCCATCGAATCAAAAAATTTAAAATCACCTGAGATCTAAATATTTAAAAATGAAATTCATCCATCAAAATTTAAAGCAAAATTCATCCACCCTTCGCAAAAAATTGTCAAGGTGAACAAACTTAAAAATAACCTTAGCTCACAAAGAGCTAATGTCTAGTCGAGAATATCATTAGGATTCATTCTCAAAAAATTCTCCTATCAATAAGGACGTGGTACGTGTCTTCTAACCAACACTTTTGCCACCAAATGACACTGCAGGTAAACGGTCATGACTCGAAGCCCTCTGAACCGAGTGGTTCTGCCGACAAATGGTACCACATTATAGAGGTTATGACCAAAGTCAATACGTTTCTTATTGACATCAAATCCTTGAGATATGAATGAATAAGATATAATCAATAGGACACAAAGCCCTCTGTTAGTTAAGATGGATTCAGATTTATAACGTTAGATAAACAACCACCCCATGTCTACAAGATACCCTTAGACGAAGCAACCCATGGCAACTAACAAGGATCCTTCTATCAGGTTGGGTCGGCTACCACCTCTAACTACGTAGATCAGGGACCACAATGGCCCGGGATGACGGAACAATGGGATCTTGATCGGGTCCATCATC
>NW_021360539.1:0-288 GCF_001605985.2 Dendrobium catenatum | reverse complement strand
TATTTAAATTGATTGTGCATTAGAGATACCTGCTTTTTTAATCTTTTTACCTGCATGCCGACTTTGATTTGACCTGGAATCTGACTGTAGGCTCTTAAGGACTTAATAAAATTTTTCTACTTACATTAAATTAAAAACTTTAAGCTCACATAGAAACTCTAACGTTTTAAGAAATAAGCCCGGGACCGCCGGAAGTTTTCATTTCATAGCATTCATTTAAATTCAAACTTTTAATCGAGTCGATTGGCATACATCATATTAGCAACTAATTAAAAATCTTCAAATCTT
>NW_021360538.1:0-397 GCF_001605985.2 Dendrobium catenatum | reverse complement strand
TCCTAGCTTCAATCCATTTCGACTTTTTCCCATTGATAAAAATACAAAATTTTGGATCCAAAATGCAATTCATAATCAAACCACAAAATTTTGCACCAAGTAAATTTAAGTCCAATAAACACAACTTCATGAAAGTCATTAATGCTGATAAACATCTTCATATCTTTGGCACCTTGAGAGAATATAAATTTCTTGCCTCCTCTCTTCTCCTCCTGTGACAGAATACAGTTGAAGTATCCCCCAATAACTATAGGTTTATTAATAGCATACAGCTTCTCCAAATTCTCCCATAAAGACTTCCTATCCAACAGATTCCTACTCCCATATACAGTGGATACAAGCCAGCTTCCTCTATTTACTACTTCTAGATTTCCAATGATGACTTGTGAAGAAACTT
>NW_021360537.1:0-353 GCF_001605985.2 Dendrobium catenatum | reverse complement strand
AAGAGGGGAAAGGGTTTTAACACCACCATCCGCCATTCTAATACATCTCTCATCTACACACTTCCTCTCTACAAAATCAAATTTCTTTTCTTTCATATTTTTCTCAGTAGTTCCTACGACTACTGGAGAGGGAAGTGGCTCAACATCCTTCTGCGAAGCGTCCAGGCTAACCTTCCATACCGGGGCCCGGGCTATCGTAGTCAGCTGTTGAGAAAGATGAAAAGACTTGTTAATCGACTTTTAAATGCCCGGGACAGAGCAATGTCCCAACCATCTTCAATAGGAAGAGAAGAATTAAAGAGATTACCTGAGATATATTTAACTGAAGCCTTTTCTGGATCAACCAAGTACTC
>NW_021360536.1:0-584 GCF_001605985.2 Dendrobium catenatum | reverse complement strand
CAACACTAGTGCCATATGCATTTCTAAGAATCCTATCTAACATTCAAGGACTAAGCACATTGATATTAGACATCACTTTATTAGAGATCATGTAACTAAGGGGGACATTGAGTTAAACCATGTGACAACTGAAAATCAATTGGCTGACATCTTTACTAAACCACTGGCCTTCGACACTTTCAGCTCTTTAAGGACCAGATTGGGTGTGATTGACATAAATGCATGAACGTAATCTTTTTACTTTCGTTTTGTTTGTCTTTGTTCTTTTTCTTCCTTTTTCTTTTTGCTTTTCTTTTAGCTCTTTATTTTGTTGTTTCCTCTTCTTTACTTTTTAGTTTTTGGTTGGATTATTGTACTTTATTTTTTATTTTAGATTTGGTTTTCAAAATCATCGCTGAAATGATATCATATGCCTTGTCATTACTTTTGAAAATTTGTAGTCAATGTTTTACATCTCTTAATCTATTTAAGGGTAAAAATATACCGTTGATTGTATCTCTTTCTCTAACCTATTTTAGTGGCACAGTTTTCTTTCCTTATCAAAAGTTTATCTCCTAACCTACATATATTACATCATATTATTA
>NW_021360535.1:0-201 GCF_001605985.2 Dendrobium catenatum | reverse complement strand
TGAAATGCATTCTTGTGACACAAGAGAATTTCAAAATATAAAGCATATACGCTAGTAACCATGTATAAAATACACAGTGCATTAAACAAAATATTTTCTTGGGAAATTTTACGCGTAATACTTCTTTAGGTATCGACCATTGATCGGCGGCATGGGCCTTTGATCGTGCAGATCGATAAGTTGATAGGCTCCTCCTTGGTA
>NW_021360534.1:0-707 GCF_001605985.2 Dendrobium catenatum | reverse complement strand
AACATTTAAAATAAAATAAATATTAAAAGAGAGGTTGTACCTCCAAAACCGGTTTTATCTAGATTTATGTTCTGATTTTGACCTTCTGCCCCGGCCCAGCCCGTGAGGCGACAGTGTCGAATCAGATCCTTGGATATCCTTTTCAATCTTATGGATTTATGGTCAATGAATTTCGCATTCAACAGATAAATCCTCAAAATTAAAAAGAATTCAAAACTTTTTCCGATATCTCAAAATACCTTAGTCTTAACCCCTTCACTTCCCCTTTGACCTCTAAGGGTGGGGAGGGTTAGACTATTCCTTCTACCTGGGTTCTCTCACAATTCCATAAGCCTTCGGGCAAGGGGAAGCTCTGTCCGTTGTGTTTTGGAGTCTGTAAGAAAGCCCACCTTAAACCCTCCAAGATTCAAAGTTTCTTCAAATTTTTTTTTCTAACTCTAAGTTGTCATATGTTACCCCACATGATCTCCTTGTGGGCTAACATATGTCAAATTTTCTTAGAAAACCTTTTGGCATGTACTTGGTCTCTTTATTTCCCTAACATGTGTTGAAGGTTCCTACCATTCAATATGTGTTGGGAGGTTGGGACTATCCTACAAGCTTTAAGTTTTAAAATGATGAACGCTTCTTCTTCAAGAAATCTGATTCCAATCATCTCTTTGACTTTCAAAAAACTCAAATGGCCGGTAAATTGATCTTCTCCTTTG
>NW_021360533.1:0-223 GCF_001605985.2 Dendrobium catenatum | reverse complement strand
AGCTTGGAAACATTTCATCTAAAGGCAGTTGGATATCCGTGGGCAGCAATCTGATGGCTGCAGTTGGAGATTCGTGGGCAGCAATTAGAGGGCTGCAGTTGGAGATCCGTGGGATATGATTATTATAATTAATTAGATTAAATATCTTTTCTCTTCTTTTTATTATAATTAATTAGATTAAATATCATTTTTTCTGTTTATTCTACTAGAATGCATACATATG
>NW_021360532.1:0-319 GCF_001605985.2 Dendrobium catenatum | reverse complement strand
GCATTTGATTCATTGCTAGTATAGATTGAGATTTATCGTATTTCTTTTCCGATAGATTTTATTGACTAGATAGTATTGATTTGATCGATTGATTTGACTGATCGACGGATTCTTCTGAGATTTTATGTACTGATTGATTGAGTTTGATTTATCGGTTCTTCTATCGCTGCATCGATTATTGATTTCATCGACTATTGATTTCATTGACTATTGATTGCCGTACTGCATTGGCTACTGATTTGATTTCCGCTGCATAGACTCATTGACCATTGACTGTTATGGTTTTGATTGACTGACATGCATATTGATAGCAGTACCG
>NW_021360531.1:0-225 GCF_001605985.2 Dendrobium catenatum | reverse complement strand
CGAGCCGCTCTTCCACTTTTTCTCGCCCGGTTTTGATTTTCCTACCTGGATTTCCCGTCTAGTTTTGAGCGAGTTTTGAGGAGGCGAAAGGTTTTTATTTTCCCACCCAGCTGGACCTGTCATTTCTACAATAATAAAAATATGAAAGGGCAAACCTGAATGCTCTAATATTTAATATTAAAAGCCCAAAGCTAGCTTATTTAATATTAAATGCTTTAATGTTTA
>NW_021360530.1:0-2993 GCF_001605985.2 Dendrobium catenatum | reverse complement strand
ATAACCAAGTACATGAATCACACTGATGGACCCTAATATGGAGGAGGAGGAGGAGGTACAGTACTAAAGAAGTTAAAATAACTGCTTATCATAAGCATGTTGGAACTAATATTATTCATCTTGTCTCTCATATACCCCATATTCTGATTGTATTGAATATCCTGCTGCTGCAAATGAGTTTCAATTTGATCAAATCTTTGATCAAAATGAAACTCTAAGCGATCAAATCTCTAAACCAAATCCTGATAATTTGGTTCACTAGCAGATGCAGGTGTAGGTGCAGGTTCATGTTCCTCCTCTCAGTCACTAAAAGCATGTGCTTTATGTGGTTCATCTTTATTAAAGATTGCCCTAAAAGAACCGTCATTGTAGTAGAGAGGTTCTTCAAAATCTTCAACTAGATGAACCAAATCATACTTCTTCTCCAAAATGAAGGCAACAAGATGTCCTAAAGCTATGTTCTTCTTTCTTTTATGTTTAACAGGACCAATTTCAGAAAGTCCATAAAGATAGTCAAGGATTAGTTGGGCTTCATCTATAGGTTGTTTAGTCATAATCAAGTAGGTTACTATTGAACGAAGATGAGTAATGTTGACTCTATCACCAGCTTTAAGAATTATGGAAGTTCGAAGAACATGTTGGATGATACGAGCATTGCGAACAAGAGAGGACACTTTAGGCATATGCTCATTAAATATAATTTTTCTAATCACTTCATTAATTTCACTCCAATCAAAATTAGTTGTAGTGGTCATAGTATGGGCTATAATTCCTTCAGTCCTTAAGTTCAAAAAGATTCCTAGGTCAGCCTTGGTGATTTCAACTTTCTTCTTAAAAACAAAGGACTTGATTATAGAATGGTCGGAGTTGAAGGACATGTTTGCTAGGAAATAATGAAATGTTTCTTTGTTGTAGAGGTGGACTAGTGTGAGAATGAGACCAAATTGAGTTGATGTAAACAAGTTCATTACCGGAAAGGTCAGTTGATTCTGAATAAGAACTCTATACGGGGTAATCTTAGTGGAGGAAAATCTAGGAAAAGATTCTTCATTGGCTTTAGACAGAAAATTATCAGAAGAATTTCTGTGTGGACTCTTGGCGAGAACCTTTTGTCACTTGCTTGAACTTGACATGGATAAGATCTAAAGGAAGAAAGGGTTCTAAAAAGGATGTGTGAGTGTGACTATTGAGTTTAAATCTGGTCAATTTAATGAAATACGATTGTTTGTACAGACAAAATTACGTTCGTCCCGTACGAAATTCAGTTCGTCCTGTACGAAAAAATTCTGTATGGACGAACGAATGAGTCCAAAATGAAATGGCTTTTCGTAATCACACAACTTACGAAGCAACCTTTCATACAGACTTTTGACCAACCGATCGTACAGGCGAACAGGTGTTTATCCTAGACGATCAAAAATTTATGATCGTTTTAATGGCAGTTGAGACCGTCCCCCACATCGATTCACAAAGCATTCGTCCGGACGAACCAAAGGTTCGTACGTACGAATACAATATTAAAAATGACCTTATCTGTTTAACTGTCATTCAATCATCCCATCGTTTGAAAAAAAAGTTCATCCTGGACGATCGTACAGACGAAATTAAAATTAAAAACTGAAAAACTGCACCCAAATGGTTCAAATCCAACAGTTTGACACACTACTCAATTCGTCCCATACGAAAATATTTTCGTCCTGGATGATTTTCACTCAAATTTTTTAAAACATACACTCAATCAAAACTAAAACACAAAAACAACAAAAAACACAAATGAAAAAAATGAAAATACAAACTCAAAATATAGAAAAGATCACAAACATAAGCATACACAAAAAAATACTAACTAAAAACATGCATCAATGTTGCAAAAAACATTTTTATTAAGCATTCAAATCGATTACTCCAAGCCTTGTTCTTAATGCATTGAAAGTATCAAAGGCTAAAAGTTTTGTAAAAAAGTCTGCAAGTTTTGATTTTCAGTAGAAACATGAGTGAGTTCATTTTCTCCGTTGGATACATGATCCCTTATGAAATGATGCATGATGTCTATATGTTTGGTTCTTGAATGTTGAATATAATTTTTAAAAATATAAATAGCACTAGTGTTATCACAATAAATTGGAATAGTGCCTATAGTTAATCCTAAATCAATCAACTGTTGTTTCAACTAAAGTACTTGTGCCACACAACTTCATAATGCAATGTATTCAGCTTCAGTAGTAGATAGGGCTACTAAATTTTGTTTTCTATTGGACCAAGAGACTAAAGAATTTCCAATGAACTGAAATATTCTAGAAGTGCTTTTTCTATCCACTTTACAACCTGCAAAATTAGAATCTGAATAACCAATTATTTCAAATGAAGAGCTAAACTTAGGATACCAAATTCCTAAGTTTTGAGTTCCTAACAGATATCTTAGAATCCTTTTTACTGGTGCCAAATGTGATTCTTTTATATCTGATTGAAATCTAGCACACAAACAAACACTAAACATGATATCAGGTCGGCTAGCTAACAAGTAAATTAATGATCCAATTATCCCTCTAAAATTATTTTGATCAACAGATTTTCCCTTAGGGTCCTTATCCAACTGAACTGAGGAACAATTAGGTGTACTAACAAGTTTAGCATTGTCCATTTCATACTTTTTGAGGATGTCCTTAACATACTTTAACTGACTAAAAAATGTACCCTCCTCAATTTGCTTAATGCTAAAGCCTAAAAAGTAACTTAAATCTCCCTTTAGACTCATCTCAAATTCACTACTCATTATTTTAGAAAAATCATCACAAAAATTTTTATTTGAACATCTAAAGATGATGTCATTCACATAAAGTTGTACAATGAGTATGTCCTTTCCAAATCTTTTCAAAAAGAGAGTTGTATCCACACTTCTTTTTTCAAATGATATTTCAAGTGCGAAGGTGCTCAACCTCTCATACCAAGCCCTAGTTGCCTGTTTCAATCCATATAATATCTTTTTCAATTTG
>NW_021360529.1:0-276 GCF_001605985.2 Dendrobium catenatum | reverse complement strand
GGCTCTTTGGGCAAGGTTTTTTTCCCTTTACATGTTTCTATTTTACTTGTAACTACTTCATTATCAATGAAAAGGGCTTTGCCCAGAATTTTCCAAAAAAAAAAAAATATTTTAATAATTATCTTATCAAATAATTTAAAATTTAACATAATGAGAATTTATTAAATCCGAGTTTAAAAGATTTAACTAAATTTTATTAAAATTTAATCATACTTGTTGCCAAACAACTCTAAGGATCGACAAATATCAATGATATGTTCGGTGTTATCCGAATTT
>NW_021360528.1:0-200 GCF_001605985.2 Dendrobium catenatum | reverse complement strand
ATCCCTAACAAACTTTCACCTTCATAAATAATGGTCGTGCATCTAGCATACCTCCTGCGAACAAATATTGAAATAATGCGACAAATCCAAACTTCTACGAGCTGTCGTAGAAGACCCGTGAAATGTCAAAAATGCCCCCACACATGCACTGTAATATGTGTACACATAGGTACACATAAGGGAAAGTGCAATCACAAAAT
>NW_021360527.1:0-424 GCF_001605985.2 Dendrobium catenatum | reverse complement strand
GTAGTCGATGGGAAAAGTAAGTCAGAATGACCGTAGTCAGCGGGCAACAGAGGTCGGAAGGGCTGCAATCGGTGAGCGGATGTAGTCGGTAGGCGATGGGGGTCGGAAGGATTGTGTCAGGTAGAAGTCCAGCAATGAACATAAATCCATTATCGGATAGATGTCCGACGAAAAACTGAAAAACCGACAACGGGCATAAGACCAGCGTCAAGCAGAAATCTGGTGATGAGCGGAGGTTAGGCGTCGGGTAGAAGTTCGACGTTAGTCAGCGGCCGGGGAGAACACCATCGTTAGATGGTATTTGGACAAAACTCTAGAGTCACTTGGAGATCGGAAAGAATTCCGGCGTTACTTGGAGATCGGGCTGAGTTTCAGTGTCTAGGTCAACCTGAACCCGATCCGATTTTTGAAATGGGTCGGTTTA
>NW_021360526.1:0-328 GCF_001605985.2 Dendrobium catenatum | reverse complement strand
GTGGTTGTTGTACTTGTTTGACCTCGTAGGGATCATCACAGGGGATACTTGTACTTGTGCCCACAGTGATTCGATATGCTTATGATATGCCCACTGTTGTTATCCACAAGTAGCTCGCATTTGTTTGTAAGGATCCGTCGTGTTTGCTACGAGCTCCTAGGAATGTTCGTAGGAGACCCTCGTTTGTCCACCTTTCACCAATCTCAGGTAGATTTGATGATTGTACTTGTTTATAGGAAGGTGAATTCTCCGTCATTGGTTTTCCCGTATCGCCATCTCAATCAACAGGCATTTGTAGGGATTGTCGTAGGAGTTCATACAGATGTTG
>NW_021360525.1:0-212 GCF_001605985.2 Dendrobium catenatum | reverse complement strand
ATTTGAATGGATTTTAAAATGTTAAATTTATATTACATAGAATATCCTAAATTATACTAATTTCACCATAAATTAAAAAAAATGAAAATTCATTCTCATATATTTTACATAAAAATATCCTATAATTAATTTTTTTTTTTAATTTTGTTGAAAATCATATAAGTCCCTCTCTGTCTCTCTCCTCTTAACTTCTCCCCCTCTCTCTCTCTACG
>NW_021360524.1:0-416 GCF_001605985.2 Dendrobium catenatum | reverse complement strand
AAAACAAACCAACATTCACCACAAAAATTAGAGTGCGAAAATTAAATGCGGAAAAGTAATAAGAAAGAACACACAAAATTTTATAGTGATTCGGTCAACTTGACCTACATCCACTCTCCGGAGCCTCTCCTTCAGGTATTGCACTAAACACAATGAATCTCCTTTTGCTCCCACAACAAGGTAGAGAAGCCTGTACAAACCTCCTTTCCACTGACTCTTGTGAGGAAGAGAACCCAACTTCTTTCACTTCCTCTTGAAGCACACAAAGAACCCGACTCCTTTAACTTCCTCCTGAAGCAGGCATAGAATATTGATTAATTACTAAAGAAGACCTCTCTCAAACCTCTAAGGAACTAGGGATGACGATCGAACAAGACGACTTAGATCCTTGCTCGGAGAAACCTTTGTGAAATGCT
>NW_021360523.1:0-212 GCF_001605985.2 Dendrobium catenatum | reverse complement strand
CTGGTTTGATTGATTTGACGGATTTATTGATTTGATTAATTTATCGTATTGCTTTTTCGATTGATATTATAGACTTGATTGATTCATGGATACTGGCACCGACATGGATATGGAGTCTGTGTATTGATTTATAGATATTGACACTGATATTGTTATAGATTGTATCGATTGATAAAGACCGATATAGACATTGATATAGATTGTATCAATTG
>NW_021360522.1:0-915 GCF_001605985.2 Dendrobium catenatum | reverse complement strand
GCGGAATCTGTCATGCACGACAAGAAGATAATCAAAGCTGAAATGGTATTGGCCACAAAAATGCGACTTGAAACTGGCCAACTTGTTTTTCTTCTCTTCTAAGGAACTTAGCTGTACTCGATGGGAAATTTTTTGGGTTCCCAGATATCCTGGAAGACTTGTTGTGTTACGTGAGGGAAGATTTGTGGTATTAGAGAGAATTTTTCTGTGTTTGTATTGCACGAAGATTTTACACACAAATGAGATAAGTTTATAGTAACTCATACGAGATACAAGATTTTTTATGTAAAAAATCTATAGAGGATAAGAAATATCGGAGTCAGCCCTGTTACGGGCTAGAATATATGTGACGATAGAGTTAAAATTATGTGTCTTAGTGTTGTACGAATATCCATCTCACACACAGAGAACACAAGATGTTTTTATATGGAAAATCCTGGAAAGGCGAAAAACCACGGGGTCTGGCCCAGGTTGAAATGATTCTACTAGTGTTGGGTAAATTATAATGGGCTGAATCGTCCCTGAGGGCGATCAGATTACAAATATCAACCGTTTGATTGAAATATAGTGACAAATATGGATGAAATTACAACGTCACTTGGTGAACTTGGCAGAAGTCCAGTGCTACTTGAAAATTCGGGCGTCGGTTAGTAGCATGGCGTTGGTTTGGCAGAATTTCAGCGTCGAGCGGTGGTCCGGCGGAAGGCCAGCGTCAGATGGTGGCCCGGCGGAACTCCGGGCGTTAAGTGATGGTCTGGGCGAACTTTGGGCCTCATGTGGTGGTCTGGTAGAACTTCGGGCCTTAGGTGGTGGTCTGGCGGAACTCCAGGCCTCAGGTGGTGGTCAGACAGAAGTCTGGGCCTCAGGTGGTGATCAAGGTGGAGCTCAGGGCCTTAGGTGGTGGTCCGGCTAAGC
>NW_021360521.1:0-419 GCF_001605985.2 Dendrobium catenatum | reverse complement strand
TCGATAGATGGGAGCAGATGGAGCTCAAGTTCGGGAGGCTTTTGGGCGAAGACCCCAAATTAACCCTTGCCAAGGTACTTATAACCAGAAGTAGGAAATGCTTGCTTCTACTTTGATTTTAAGGGTTTCTTGAAATAAGTTGTGAAAAAACTGAAGATGACGATACTTGTCACAGAATAATTTTTTTTAGTTATTTTTTGAATGGAAGTTGTAAAACTGCATCCAGATGATGCCCAAAGCGTTACGGCGTCAGAATAAGACCTCGAACCCTTAAGTCAGTAAGTCAGCAAGTCAGCAGCTTAACTTGAAGTCAAATAAGTGTTGATTCCAAATTAGTGGAGCTTCACTGAGAATGGAAATAACAGATATAATGGTTTCTAGACTTACAATTTTTGGTTTTTGTCGAAGGTGAAGGGTTG
>NW_021360520.1:0-349 GCF_001605985.2 Dendrobium catenatum | reverse complement strand
AAAATGTAAAGCATACAAATAGCAACTATCTTAACAACTATCAATGCTTACATCCATAGCATTCCTCACAACACCTAACGGGCCATGGAACCGGTTAATATTATCAACTTAAGGGCCATCAGTTAATCCATTCACAAGAGACTTCTCCAATTCTAATGAGACCAAATTCGGGTCATAAATCGGAGAATAATTAATATCAATAATTGGCTCTATATTAGAGACATCAGAGTAACCAGAGCTAGCCATAGGAACAAGAATATTCTCCTAAACAATTTTATTATCCCTAACATCAACCACAATGTCTTCCCCTCTATCAACCAAATTTAAAGACACTTCAAGTTCAATAACA
>NW_021360519.1:0-312 GCF_001605985.2 Dendrobium catenatum | reverse complement strand
TGTGATTTTCTATATGTGTTTTTTTCAGTTTTTATTCATGTTTGTTTTTGAATTTTCCTATTTGTTTGTTTTATGTACTCTCACATCAAAATTCATATTTTTGAGAAATGGTATAAAAATTTCTAAGTGTGACATTCATCTATATGAAAATATCTTCGTACGAGACAAATCCTGTAGTGTATTAATTATTGAGTTGAACAATTTGCATACAGTTTTTTCATTTTTCAATACAGTTCGTCTGTACAATAGTAATAGTTTTAATTTCTGATCGTACATACGAACCAAAAGTTCGTACATATGAACCACATGTCA
>NW_021360518.1:0-343 GCF_001605985.2 Dendrobium catenatum | reverse complement strand
AGTGTAAAAGGATGACGGTTCTCTGCCAACACTGAGGATTGTGTAAAAGGAGGACGGTTCTCTTCCTCACTAGGTAATGGTTGAAAGAGTGTTTGTAAAGGCTTCTCTGCCATGCTGTGGGTGCAAAAGGAGAGACACTATTGGTATTAGTGAAATACTCAGAGGGTGCCTCTTGGGAGTGGATGTAGGTCTGGTTTAGACCGAACCGCTATGAATCTTGTGTCGTTTATTTTTACTTCTTTTTTTTTGCATTTTTTTGTTTGAAAAGTTGTGGTTGAAAAAAAAAACTTTTTATAAAAACTTTCATTAAAGTTTACTTTCGGTTCAAAAGATAAAAAAGAGG
>NW_021360517.1:0-203 GCF_001605985.2 Dendrobium catenatum | reverse complement strand
CAACAATCTCCCCCTTTTTGATGATGGTAAAACACTACGAAAACAATTAGCAGTAAAAGTTCAGGATCAACAAAAAAAGAACATCATAAACTTCTCTCCCTTTTGACATATCAAAAAGGAGGGAACACAAAAGAACAATAGCAAATCCCAAAATCATAAACTTCTCCCCCTTTTTTTTTTGGCCAAGGCATGAAAATGATATA
>NW_021360516.1:0-289 GCF_001605985.2 Dendrobium catenatum | reverse complement strand
GGCACATTTCTCTCCTTACGCAAATTAGGATGTAAACAAAAACATTCATTAATACCATGACCGTGCATTTTGCAATGAGTACAAAAATTAGGTAAATTTTCAATTTCAACCTTTTGGAAATAACCGTTAATTTCAGATCCCAGCCAAATTTCATGAGGATGTTTTTTCGTGACATCCAATTCAACTAACACACGAGCTATCGAGGGTCTAGACAGAGCAGCCGTAGCTTGATCTGTCTGCAGAGGCCTACCGAAAACAGAAGCAAGACCAAACAGAATTTGCGAATTAA
>NW_021360515.1:0-244 GCF_001605985.2 Dendrobium catenatum | reverse complement strand
TCAACAATCAAACCTTAAGCAATTCCAATCAAATATCCCATTTAGGACATATCAAAACCGCACGACCTACCTCACACACTTTAGATGGTTTGCTAGGATCACCGACTCTAGTTTTAGGATAGGCCGGTGTTTTACTTTCTGCAGTTGTGTGCCATATTTTTCGAGCTTTTATTGCATGCTGTTTGCTAGTGTAGAATTGTTGTGTCTACTTACTTACTTCCTGCACTCTGTGATTGATTGTGCG
>NW_021360514.1:0-434 GCF_001605985.2 Dendrobium catenatum | reverse complement strand
ATGATATTTTATTAGATGAATATTTTTATATTTTTTCATTTCTAGATTTAAAAAAATTACATATTTTTTCATTTCTAGAAATATAAAATTAATATTATCATGCAATTAATTATAATTTAAAATGTATGTATAAATACATATATATGTGGGGGTGTTTATTGTAATATTTATGAGGGGGATTTACATATGTACCACTATATTTCATTCTATTTATATATCTAGCACATAAAACTTTAATATTTCATGCTTATCTGCCACAGAACAAATATGGATGCATGAAATAAAATATTAAAGTTTATATAAATGTAATATTAAAGTTTTAAGTGTTAGATATGTGAATAGCCCTTAATATTAAAATAATGATTAAATTACCATCAAATAATCTCAATAATCTTAAAAATATCATCAAATATATTCAATTATTTTTAAAAATC
>NW_021360513.1:0-213 GCF_001605985.2 Dendrobium catenatum | reverse complement strand
AGCGCAGGGCCTTGGGCAGAACATAGTGACTAAGTGTCGGGCCTTGAGGTGGTGGTCAGGCGAGGTTCTGCGGTGGTCCGACGAGGTTCTGTGGTGGTCCGGTGAGGTTCCTGCGGTGGTTCGGCGGTGGTCCGGCGGTGTTCCTGCGGTGGTCCGGCGGTGGTCCGGCGGTGTTTCTGCGGTGGTCCGGCGAGGTTCTGCGGTGGTCCGGCG
>NW_021360512.1:0-260 GCF_001605985.2 Dendrobium catenatum | reverse complement strand
TTCACTAGGTCACCATACTTTTTGCCTAAATGACTTAATGGTTCCATGGTAGGGTTTAGGGTACCATACAATTTAATTTTTGATTTGATTAAGAGTTCAATTGATTTGATTGGGTTTAGCTGAGTAGATAAAAGGCTCGATGGAAAAGATATAATATGAAATGTAATGAACCATCTCATTCTATAAGGATTTTAGTCAATATATTCCCATAGTTTTGAAGGGATTCAAATAAAGTTTGAATTTCATTGGGATTTAGATGC
>NW_021360511.1:0-1117 GCF_001605985.2 Dendrobium catenatum | reverse complement strand
TACTACGTAGCAAGGTATGAAATAGCAGTCATTGTTCGTTGCTTACATGTATCTTACAACTACTAATTTGAAGTTAACATGTTCTGTAGATATAGACTAGCATATGATGGAGCAATTGCCGCATTACCTGGGAAGGAGCAATGGCGAGTTGTAGTAAATTGTGAGCAAGCAGGTGTACCGAATACATGTAGACCAAGAGGTATACCAAGGAAAAGAAGGCTTTTGAATTTCTTGGAGCAAGACAAGAGATCACATAGATGTGGAAGATGTGGTATATGGAGACATCATTGAAGTACTTGCAAGAATCTTTTGCAAAATATGAATAACGAGGAGACGATGGCCACGGAAGTAGGACGAAAATGATGGGACAAGTTGCCAAGTAGACAGGTTGCGGATGACGTTGAACAGCAGGAGTTTAATTATTCATATTTAGATGGCTTCTAAAATGAAGATCATGTTTTGTTACATTTATTTTTGTTGTTTTTGGTTGATCCTGATTTTGTTATGTAGTAAAATGAAGATCAGAGATTGCTCCTGATTTTGTTATGTTTCATAGTTTCATATATGCTTATAACAAGATCAGAAGCAACCAAAAACAGGAGTTTAATTATCTTCTACGCAGAATTTCTCACACTTCACTCTTGCATTCCCCACACTTCCCCCTTGTTTTGTTTCATAGTTTCATCTCGTGTTCAATCCAAGCTGCAGATATGCAGTAAAATGTCGGCTGTGTTGAATGGATCTGAGAACAGCTGCAGTGGATTTCTATATTTGTATTATCTGCATATATACTTTTGAATGGACCACGGTGGACTGCACTCAAGAAAAACTACAGTGGACTGCACTCAAGAAATTTTACTGCATATATGCAGCTGCAGTGGACTGCACTAAAAAAAAACTGCATATATGCAGCTGGACCACGATGGACTGCACTCAAGAAAAACTGCATATATGCAGCTGCAGTGGACTGCACTCAAGTAAAAATTCTTAGCAACTAACATTACAAACCCAAATTTAGGCTTGATCAATTTTTGTATTTGTAAAAATACTGCAGATATGCAGCTGTAGTGGACTGCACTCAAGTAAAACAACATACACTTGATCAATTTCTGAAATT
>NW_021360510.1:0-366 GCF_001605985.2 Dendrobium catenatum | reverse complement strand
ATAAATTTATAATAATAATAATAATTAATTAAAATTAAAGTAACTAATTATAATTAAATTCAATTAATTATAATTAATCCAAACAAATACAAAAATTCAATAGGATTTATACAGGATTTGAACAAGGTCATGACTAATTTAAACAAGATTTCATCTAAATCCCCTTTTTGGGGTTCAGTGGATTCACGGGATTTGGCCAAGGGTGCGTGCGAAAGAGAGAAAGTTACCCTCACAGAAAGCGAACTCCCTTAATTGCTTCTGATCCGACAGGTAGGAATATCTTCAAGGAGGCGTCGGAGGATCTCGTGAAGAGCTCGGGCAGGGTAGAGGAGTTCGGCCACGTAAAGGGGAGGATGGGTGGTCGTA
>NW_021360509.1:0-791 GCF_001605985.2 Dendrobium catenatum | reverse complement strand
TACTACATGAGATCAAATACCACAACGAAATGCATGAGGAATACGACAAGTGCAAGCTCCTAAGACCTAAAGCAGGAGACTCGTTAGTGCAGTATGATCCATCTGCAGAAAGCAATCATAGTGCACGACAGTCTACCTATGCAAAGCAGCAAATAATTCCATTCAAAAGCTGCTACGCCACGCCACCGGATTCGCAATATCCATGCAAGCGGACAGAAGGCGTTTACAAATATTTTTAGAGTACCACCGCACGTGCATCATAGTTTGTATACACATAGGTACACTAAAAGGGGTAAAAGCAATTATAAAACCCTCAAGTGCCCCGGCGAGCGTATTATTGGTACACACGTGACGCCTAAGGATGCTGCGCGGGTTATTAAATTTAAACCCGATCCTCCTAGGCAGGTAAAAAGGAGTAGACAGGGTTCAATTATAAAATGCCCCCAAACACCCGCTTGGGCCCCGACGAGCGTGCTATTGGTACACACGCGACGTCTAGGGATGTTGCGCGAGTCAATAAGTGAATTCAAGTTCGAACCTAATCCTTCTATACGGGTCAATAAAAGTCGACAGGGTTCGAACCATCAAATAAATATGTGGCCGTGGCGACTAGAATATTTGTTGCAATACAATGACCTGTCAATTTCGGGTTACGGGTCGAACCCGACCCGACCCGTAACTGACCCGGATTTATTCGGGTTCGGGTCAACCCGAACCGGATTTATAAACGGGTCGGTTTTCGAAACCCGGAACTGACCCGTCTCGGGTTCGGGTCAACCCGACCCGACCCG
>NW_021360508.1:0-368 GCF_001605985.2 Dendrobium catenatum | reverse complement strand
TTGAAGATTTTACAAATTCTAAATATTATCCTAAATATATGAAATCCCTTAGAAGACAAATAAATGGAAGAAAATTTAGGAATACTTTTCCTAATGTTAAATGTAATAATTGTGGATTTTTGGGACATATAGCTCACACCTGTACTTCGAAGATGAAATCTAATTTGGTATGGAGACCTAAGATGCATAAACCTAGACATAACATACATGCATCTGATTATAAATTTCTTAAAGGTGAACCCAAACTTGTTTGGGTTCCCAGGTCTAACATTTGATAATTTTGCAGGCTTGCTCTCATACAAGACCTCATGAGAGCATATGGTACCTAGATAGCAGATGTTCAAAGCATATGACTGGAGATACTGCTC
>NW_021360507.1:0-232 GCF_001605985.2 Dendrobium catenatum | reverse complement strand
CTGGGGGCATTTTAAATATTTATTCGGGTCGACATCGTGCCACATGCCGAAATCCCCGAATAAATATTTAAAATCTCAAAATACAAGATTTATATGAAATCTCCCTGCGAGATAGGGGGCATTTTAAATATTTATTTGGGTTGACATCGTGCTATACGGCGAGATCCCCAAATAAATATTTAAAATTTTGAATTCCAATTTTATTCTATTCTAAAATGACCCTTTGAAGCAG
>NW_021360506.1:0-225 GCF_001605985.2 Dendrobium catenatum | reverse complement strand
TCTGAGGCAAGCTCGGGCTATAAGACCTTGACCTCCGGGAATTGAATCCCAATTATCTAATAAAATTGATCATTTGAACCTTAAATCACTTTCAATCTAATTCGAGCCAAACACTTAGGATAGACTGGGGCATTTCTGAATTGTTTCAGAATCTCAAGTGCCTCCTACCTTTCTTCCATTGACTCCAGAAATAAGTGTTCAGACTTGATCCAATCCCATTTGAAA
>NW_021360505.1:0-210 GCF_001605985.2 Dendrobium catenatum | reverse complement strand
TGAGTTGTATTTAAAGTGACTTAAGTTGGGATGTTTAGATCCAACTTGAATTCCAAAGAGGAGAAGACATCCCTAAAGGGGAGAGTTTTCGTCCATTTGGAAGATCAAGTTTGGATGCTCTTCAAATATCCAAAGAGGAAAGATAACACCCCATTCAAGGGGGAGTTTCTTTTAATTTGGATATCCAGAACCGACGAATCAAGATGTTCG
>NW_021360504.1:0-471 GCF_001605985.2 Dendrobium catenatum | reverse complement strand
GATATAATGCTTTGAATGAAACCATGATTTACATATTAGTGAGTCATAACTCAAGTACAAGTGAGCATGTATAAGCATGGATCATTTGCAACAATAAATAATGAATTGAGTGTAAGCTTGAACCAAATGCAAAGGACTCAATCATGAATAAATAAATATGAGCAATTGAACCCTCACTTGATGAATGCATAAGTGAAATACAAGTGAATGCATATGAATTTTGTGAACCAAGGGATTTGAAAGTATGACTCAATAATATAGAGGACACCACATAATTTCATTGAATTATGTAATTTGCACATAAGCAACGTACAATGAAATTCAATAAGCTTGAAGTATTTGAATGCTCACAAACAAATATATGAACGTATACTACAAATCATACAAGGATGATAATGATGACACTTGTATCAATCATGTAAGCAAGTTCATAAGTACTCATTATGAATGAAGCATCAATACAACTTCCTT
>NW_021360503.1:0-353 GCF_001605985.2 Dendrobium catenatum | reverse complement strand
TTAGAATTTTTAAAACCTGGAGGTTGTTCTACAAAAATATCTTGTTTAATTACCCCATTTAAAAATGCACTTTTGACATCTATTTGAATTAATTTAAATCCTTTAAAATAGGCAATGGCTAGTAAAACCCTAATTGCTTCAAGTCTAGCTACAGGGGCAAAAGTCTCCTTAAAATTAATTCCTTCAATTTGATTATACCCCTTAGCAACTAAACTAGCCTTATTTCGAATGACTACTTCTGAGTCATTCATTTTATTTTTGAACACCCACTTGGTTCCAATAACTATTTGATCTTTTGGCCTTGAAGTTAATTCCAAAACTTTATTTCTTACAAATTGATTCAACTCTTCTTG
>NW_021360502.1:0-217 GCF_001605985.2 Dendrobium catenatum | reverse complement strand
TTTATCACTTAGAATAATAATTCAATTAATTAATTATGAGAAAATTTATTCTCCTTTTTTCTCTCTCTCTAAATTTATCTTTAGAATTGATAAAAAATCTTAATCTAATATATATTTTCTTTCCTAACATAAATGATATTTAAATTTACTAATACAAATTAATTTTTCATTTAATTTATATTTATTTTATTTTATTTATATTTAATTTCATCCATAA
>NW_021360501.1:0-248 GCF_001605985.2 Dendrobium catenatum | reverse complement strand
TTTTTCTCTTTTAGAGAAAGTGGAAATAATCTAAGTATAATATCATCATCACTAACACCATTATATTTAAATGTTATACAAATTTTTAAGAAACTAGCTAAGTGTAAATTAGGATCTTCAACAAAAGTTCCCCGAAATTGGAAATTTTGAACAATTTGAATTATGTCAGGTTTTAATTTAAAATTATTAGTTTGGATAGTAGTTCAATTAATGCTCTAATGAATTTCATCTACTACAAGGTTAGCATA
>NW_021360500.1:0-219 GCF_001605985.2 Dendrobium catenatum | reverse complement strand
TCGATTAAGCTAATTTTGTGATGCCGTATCAAATCTAGATTTAGATTATGACTTCCTTTGGGGTGACTTTTTATTGCTTCTTGAAGCAGCTTTTTTGTACAAAAAATTTAATTTTTATGTTAAGAAGTTGTTTCAAGAAGCAGTAAAAAAGTCGTCCCAAACGGAGCCTATGTTTGAGACAACTTTCTTACTGTTTCTTAAAGCATCTTACTAGCACAA
>NW_021360499.1:0-355 GCF_001605985.2 Dendrobium catenatum | reverse complement strand
GTCCGAGTGTTGTACATGCGGAAAGGGCTACCGAAATAACCCTAGAACGAGATAATCACCTCGTTCTCACAATCCTCTCGATCATTTTGATTGAAATTTTAAATGTAAATTAAAATTTGTGAACATAATACCTGGGGTGTCAATGTTCTAGCCTAATATTCATGGAATCGAGAGTTATTTAAATGAAGCGTGCTAAACTAGGGCTAGAGATTTTTACCTTGATAAGGGACGGATTGGATCATTTAGGCTATCTCTGAAACTATTGTCTATCCACGCAACTTTCTCTAGTTGAAACCTTAGCTTGAGAACATCTGGATCGATGGAAAATCAACCTTGGACTGATTTAAGCTTGGCT
>NW_021360498.1:0-412 GCF_001605985.2 Dendrobium catenatum | reverse complement strand
TATAAAATAATGAACCAAAATAAATCTGTCACGATCGTGAAACAATCAAAATCAAGCCTTTGAGAATGAAAAACTTCTAAGTTCTAAAAGATATAAAAAGAGAGAATAGCTTGCTTTTGAGTGGGCTCATTTTACGCCTCTTGTCAATTGAGTGGCGCTTTGTGCATCTTTTTATAGATTTTTAATTTTGGCGTCTTTGCGCTTCTTTTGTTGGCATCATTGGCCAAAAAATTTTTATTTTTGCAAGCTACATTGTCTTTTATAACCTCTTAAAAAAATCTTAGTTGTGAGTATATCTTCTTAGATATTAGAGAATATGAGCTCTCTCGGTAACATAAGGAAGAATTACCACAAGCAGAATCAATAATCAAAGATAAGAGTAATGAGGGGTCTTGATGTGACAAAAAAACTT
>NW_021360497.1:0-2989 GCF_001605985.2 Dendrobium catenatum | reverse complement strand
TTAAGTCCTCACCCTCTGGGAATATAATCTCAAATTTCTAATAAAATACAAACTCAAACATAAAAATTTCTCCTAAAATGTAAAGCCCAATATAGGATAGACAGAGGTCGCCTCTGAGCTTCTCGGAATCCGGCACCTCCTACTTTTCTTCCTTTAACTCGTTAATAAATGTTCGACATTGAACTTTCTCCTTGGAAAATTCTTACTTCTGTTCCTTGTCTTCTACTTTGTACTCAAAAGGGTATGAAATCACTGCTTTAATCGAGAGTTTTCTTAGGAGCTTCTTCCTAAGATATAATTAACTATAGGAGCTTGCTCTTATAGGGATTTGAAAACCCCAAACTAAAATAAACCTTATTTTATTCATATAAAACAAGGGAAGATTCTTTGGGAATGCATATATCTTTAAAAACTTTATTTCTATTCTTAAATATGCTTGTAGGATGTTATTATTGTTTTTTCAGATAATATAATTTCTTGCTTATTATATTTAATTTTAGAAATAACGAATTTTATAAAACTCATTCTTGCTTTTGGATGTCTTAAAGGATGTTATATTCGTCTTTTAAGATGATATAATATTCTTTTTGTCATATCTAAATAAAAGAATGAATAAATTTTTCAAAAAGCTTATTTCTATTTTTAAACATGTTCTTAAGAATTTCATGTTTATTTTTTGAAATAATATGTTATTCTTTAAACTGTGTCTAATCATAGAAATATCAATTTTCAAAACCCTATTTCGATATTGAATCCATTATAGAATATTTTGTCAGTCTCTCGAGATTGTACTTTATTCTTAATGCAGTATTCAATTACAAAATAGGATAAATCAAAATCTGCGTGGTGACATAATTTTTCCCACCACTAATATTTCAGAGAAATTATACTCCAAACTCTCGAAGACTTCAAGATAGATTAGATTAGAGTTTCTTCTAATTTAAGTATGGATTTTTTTTACTTGAGTCTGAGATAGTGTGATTGTATTTGGGTAATCGTGTACACACACACTTGGAAAGTTAGCCAAAACTTATATTTTTAAAACTGATCGTACTGTATTATTTGTCCAGAGTTCCTCTAGAAAGAAGTTAATTGAATCATGCCTAAGAATTTTTTGATTTGATTATTCGTAATATACAAAGTTCTCTTCGTATAAATGATGTACATATTACGAAATTGTTAGGTACCACTTAATCCCAAATGAACTCAATATTTTTTGAACTGGTCATATTGTATGATCATAGTTTCGTATAGACGACGTCCAAAATACGAAATGGGTGTGTACCAGTTCGTCCATTATAACCAGTAAATTTTTTGAACTATTCATTCTATATGAAATTAGTTTCATACAGACGACGTCTAGAGTACGAAATAAACTTGTCCAATTTCGTACCAAAAGAAGCATGATTTGGTTAAACTGATCGTAATGTATGAAATAAATTTTGTATAGTACACTGATCAGTGTACAAGATGCTTTCATATAGAATCGCACCTGGCTAACTTGTTAAATTTTGAACTGTTCGTACTGTATGATGTTAGTTCGAACGTACAACTAATAAAGTACAAAAATAGGTTTGTATAGGATCATACAAAGATTTTTGTGTTGTTCATACATATGATGTGCGATCGTACTATACGATCTAAGATGGTTAAATTAAAATTTTTTAGTTTTCTAGATGATTTTTCTTGTCTTTCATATTTAAGAGTAGTAAAAACTGAGTGACACAACTCCTACTAAGAATTTCTTTTGAGAGAGCACTTGGAGAGAGTTTGGGAGAGTTTCTTGGGATAGGAGAGTGAGAGATCTCTTAAGAGAAATTTATGAGAGGATTCACAAGGGTGCCCAACGGTGAGTATCTCTTGCTTATTCTTCAAAGTTCTTCCCTAATTTCTTTAAGACTCTTAGAATAAGATTTTTAAAGGAGCGTCGGTACTCTGCTGACACCAGGAGGGTGTGAAAGGACGATGATACTTTGCCGACACCAGAAGGGTGTGAAAGGATGCTAGTACTCTGCTGACACTAGGAGTGTGAAAGGATGACGGTACTTTGTCGACACCGGGAGGGTGTGAAAGAACGCCGGTTCTCTTCCTTTACTAGGAGGGTGAGAAAGAATGATGGCATTTTATCGTACTTGGGTTGATAGAAGAGAGGTTATTGTAAGGGTTTCTCTGCCTTGTTGTGGGAGAAAAAAGAGAGTCACTTTGGTATAGCGCAATACATAAAAAGTGAGTCTTCATGGAGTGAACGTAGGTCTAGTTGGAACGAACCACTACAAATTTGTGTTATTCTATTTTTTATTTTTATTACATTTTTATTATTCTGTAGTTTTAATTTTGTGGTTGAAAAATTAATTTTAAGAAAATTTATCATTGTGCTTAATAACTTAAACTGATTTTCTTAATTTATCAAGAGAATTTTTAAATTACCAATTCACCCCCCTCCTGGTTAGCCTTGAGAAAAATTTAATAGGTCTAGCAAACTATTCGGACTTTCAGTTCATTAAATAAGTTTGGGTCACTACTTTATAGTACCCAATTCAGATATAGGTTCTGAAGCCGAATTAAAATCTTAAGTCCTAACCCTCGGAGAATATAATCCAAAAATTTTAATGCAATATCAACTTAAATATAATAATTCGTTCATAAAATGTAAAACGCAACATAGGGTAGATTGAGGTTGTCTTTGAGCTTATTAGAATTCGGCACTGAAAGTGCTCTGATACCACTTGAGAGTTCGTTAGGGATGTTGAGCCCTATAGAACTGACCCAAGCTAACCAAGAGGGGGGTGAATTGGTATTTTAAAAAAAAAATTCACAAATAATAAAAATCGCATAAACCAAAATCACACCACAAAAATAAATGCAGAATTAAAAGTGTGAAAGCAAGAAGTAAGAACACAAAAATTTATAGTGGTTCGGTCAACTCGACCTACGTCCACTCCCCGGAGTCACCCTCCGAGTATTGCACTACAAATGTGACTCTCCTTTA
>NW_021360496.1:0-273 GCF_001605985.2 Dendrobium catenatum | reverse complement strand
TGGATGACATCTACTTTTGATCCTAAGCCAGAACCTTGGAATAGGCATTATAACTCAAACCATTTAAGAAACCCTTTTCCTGGAGTTAGATGTTTCTCATGTGGAATGCTAGGACACATCTCACACACTTGCACCGCTCACCATAGTACACATTGGGTGTGGAGACCTAAGATACATGATTCACAGCATACCATATCTGCATTGCATTCTACTTTTCCTAAGAACGGGCCCAAACCGATTTGGGTTCCTAAATCTGACTGTTGTTGAGTTTTG
>NW_021360495.1:0-922 GCF_001605985.2 Dendrobium catenatum | reverse complement strand
TATTTATGTGCATTGATGTTTCAAATCTACTTAACTTTGTGTATGTAATTATAGAAATTTTAATGATTTCATTTAATTAATCATATTAGAATGAAATCACTCAATACCAGAGTGCAGCTTCCAATTTAGTATTCGTGAGAAAGTGGATATAATT
Source organism: Dendrobium catenatum (assembly GCF_001605985.2). Classification (NCBI taxonomy): domain Eukaryota; kingdom Viridiplantae; phylum Streptophyta; class Magnoliopsida; order Asparagales; family Orchidaceae; genus Dendrobium; species Dendrobium catenatum. Next base: position 768 of record NW_021360495.1, on the reverse strand, counting down.
TGGAATCATTTCACTAAATTAAGAGCAGATGGAAAGAAACAGTTTAAATATTTGCATTATCGTATTGCATACAAGGGCGGAAAAATAAATAGAAAGAAATAACATTTAGCATGAGTTAAGTGAAATATAACTGTCCGTAAAAAAGTTCTACACAATGTTCACTATAAATGCTTGAAAATTTAAAAAAAAAAATTCAAAAAGAAACGAAGGATCGAGGGAGTTGAAAAGTACACTGTTTCTTATAAATGTTGAAGCAGAGGAAGGAAGAGATTCATCTTCTCTACCTAAATCAAAATTTTCTGAAACGCATGTATTAAAACTTGTTAAAGAAAAATAAGAGAGGATGGACTGATAGGAGCAAAAAAGTAATGAATTATCTGATATATTATCTATGTGGTTTATCTTTTTCGAAGATGTTGATACTTCAAATATTTTAAGGATGCTACAAATTTATGCTCTTCATTTACTAAAATTGTTGAGTGAATAGGTGCAAATAATATTGTTCAACTATTTATTGATAATGTTATTAATTACAAAAAAGAAGGTAAGATATTACATAAAAGATTCAACAATATCTATTGGTCACTTTGTGTTGCACATTGAATGAATTTAATTTTGAAAGACATAAGCAACATACCTCTCATAGATTAATAAGGAAAGTCTCGGGGGTGACAATTTTTTCTTGTATATATATACTTGCATTGCTTAGAAAAAAGCTAAGTTAGTAGGAGATTGAACATCTAGGAGCCACACGTTTTGTAACAACCT
>NW_021360494.1:0-321 GCF_001605985.2 Dendrobium catenatum | reverse complement strand
GAGTTCTCCGGCGAGGCCACCACCTAGTCCGTCCCAGGCTTGTAGCAGTCGATCCGGGCGCGTTCGAGCTCGATTTCGTGCTAGGGATCTTCACTTGGACAGTCTACAAGCTCATCAATCCAGAAATTTCGAAGATCTGACGGTATAACCTCTTAAAAACCTTAGACCTAGTTCACTTTATATGGATTTAATTAGCTTCGCATATAGAGTGTTTTAGGCCCAACGAATGATTCCTCATTGTTTCTGTTCATCTCTCCGTATTAAGTTTAAAATTTCAAAGGTTGTGGTTCACCCGATCGAAAGAACGAGCCCAAAAACGCT
>NW_021360493.1:0-618 GCF_001605985.2 Dendrobium catenatum | reverse complement strand
TCCTAAAACATTTTTTCAATATTCTGGGTTTAATTCTGACGCTTTTGAAGCTCACAAAAATTTCTGTAATAAGTTTTGAGCTATTTGGAAATTTTTTGAGTAAACTTTTGCAACATTCTTGCTCCGATTAATGCTCTGATTTTGCAGAATGCTAGAATCACAGATATATTTTTTGACTATAAGATTCAACGTCCAAAAATAGGGGGGCAACTGATACGTCCTAAAAAAATTGCCTTGATCGAGCACGAATCTCGAGGCATATTCAAATTGGAATTTTTTCAGGAGACTTACAATCAAATCGAACATCTCAAAGGGACGAACCGAACAACATCAAAATTGGTCCAATCTAAGCCCAAATGGGTCCAAATCGGGGGCCCGGACCACATTTGGAAGGGTTAAAACATTATTTGAATAAAGAAATGATATCTAAATATGGCATGCTTATAGTCAAATCGAGCGTCTCGGCAACACGAATCCAACGAGCCCAAGATCTTTGAATACCGACACTGTTAAGGCACTTAAACAGCTAAAAAACTCTCTACGATCGGGGGAATCAATACAAGCCATCCGATGGAGCACTTTGAACCTGCCCCGGATCTTCTCTAGATTTACGGGGTG
>NW_021360492.1:0-1307 GCF_001605985.2 Dendrobium catenatum | reverse complement strand
GGAGGCCCTCACCTTCGCCGGACCACCGTCGGAGGCCCTCACCTTCATCGGACCACGTATCGCCAGAGGCCCTTGCTTTTGCCGGACCACCGCCTGAGGCCCTCTCCTTCGCCGGACCATCGCCTGAGGCCCTTACCTTCGCCAGGCCTCCACTTGAGGCCCTCGCATTCGCCAAATCATCACCTCAGGTCTGAAGTTCTGCCAGACCATTATCTGAAGCCCGAAAATCTACCGGTCCATCACCTGACACCCGGACTTCAGTCGTACAATTGTTACTTGTAGTCTGATCGTCCTCGGAGGCGAGTCAGCCCATTGTAACCGACTTAAATTCTAGTGGAATCATTTTCAACTAGCTAGGCCCGTGGTTTTTCCCCTTTCAAGGGTTTTCCACGTAAAAAATCTTGTATTCTCTGTGTGTGAACTGGATATATCTGCAACGCTAAGACGTAATATTCTAACTCTATCGCCGCGTATATTCTAGCCCGCAACAATTATATTAAAATTTCAAGAACTTCAACATACAATATTTTTTTAACTAACATATGATAAAATTTATAACAATAACACTACCATTTTAACATAAAAACATTAATCAAACTAAAAAAAAAACTCACATTTTCTTCTCAGATCTCAGATCGGAGGGCTTGAAGAAGACTGTGTGAATTGCATTTCTTTCAACATGGCTAACCCTATTTATAAGCAATTCTCCATCTTCAGCCTTCCTCCTCCAACCACCCGAATTAAACGAAGGCCACTAATTTCAATGCCAGGCCGCGGATTAAGCGGATCTTGTCCCCGCCACGGACAAGAAAAGTCGAAAAAATGAGCTGGGCAGCCAGCGGATTGCATTGAATGCACCATATGATTTGGCGCATTCAAAGAACACGCTAATTTGTTCAGCGCATCTTTGAATGCCCCAAATCGAGTGATACATCTGTTCGTTTTTAAATTTTTTTTAAAAAATATTCTCCTTATGCTAAATATGACTTAAATCATGCTCATTTCTAAATTTTGGCCGAGCCTATATCACTATTGCATTTTACTTCAACTTTTTTCATCACATAACACTGCCATTCCCTAACAAGTAAAAACTCCTCTATCCGCTTAAGTCTCAAATTAAACGAGTAGAGTAAACGGATGAAGTGAGGAACTGAAGAAAAGTTGCATGCTGGCAACTTCATTCTTTTCGGGGAAAATTCTACTGAACAAAGGCAGTCTTCGATTAGTCGATGCTTTCATTTTACTTGAATTTTTTTTTAGAAAGCTTGATTTGCACGATAACCCTACCTCTTATTTTTTAATATATA
>NW_021360491.1:0-217 GCF_001605985.2 Dendrobium catenatum | reverse complement strand
AGGCGGCTGGGAGTTGGGGGAGCATTTATTGCTTTTTTCAAGTCATTTGAATCTTTAAGCTAGACATAGCTCACCTTGGCCTGTTGGTTGAGAACTTATGCTTCCAACTTAGAGGTCTTGGGTTCGAGTCTTTGTGTATGCGTTGTGTGTGTGAGTTTGCCTTAAATGGCCTAAATGTTTCAAAAAAAAATCTTTAAGCTAGGGGTTCGAGTACTAT
>NW_021360490.1:0-225 GCF_001605985.2 Dendrobium catenatum | reverse complement strand
CGATTACAAACTTGCTTAGCAGGGGTTGAAAGATTTGATTCATGAGGCGCATAAAGGTGCTGGGCGCGTTCGACAACCCAAATGACATGACCAGCCATTCATTTAGCCCATCGCGCACTTTGAAGGCAATTTTCCATTCATCTCCTTCCCGGACGCGGATCTGATGATACCCGCTCCTTAAGTCAAGTTTGGAGAAAATGGTGGCTCCTTGTAGCTGGTCAAATA
>NW_021360489.1:0-360 GCF_001605985.2 Dendrobium catenatum | reverse complement strand
TTCATCGTATGTCCAAGCAAAGCAGTCCCTGAATTCACTGAGTAATGCTTTCATCTTTTCAACTTTATTCTTGGAGAGAAGAGCACTAATAAAGGTTGGGCGAGGGTCCTCATCAGTTCCCAAATTTATTTCTGTCAGTTCATCCATGGTAGCAGCCTGTCCACCATCTTCAAGTTCTTCTGGTGCAGGTTTAGCTTCCACATCTTTCTTTTCATTTATATCCATATTTTCATCAATTGGATATTTGTCATTTATCGCATAACATGCATCTCGCTCATTATGTTTTGCTTCCACAAATCCCAAGCCTTTTGTATCACGATTACCCATTTTTGATAATTCATGACACCACATTCTTTGAAA
>NW_021360488.1:0-246 GCF_001605985.2 Dendrobium catenatum | reverse complement strand
TGCACTAGTGCTGGTATGGTCTCACCCGCAGTAATATGGTCTCAAATTATTCTTAAGCTCACGCCGTGGAGAGATGATTTTGACGCATCTTCATTCCGACGGACCGTAGGGGATCAAAAATGCATTTTTTGGCTGCGCGAGGCCGGCCGATAGGCCTATGGCGTATCGGAGCTCTGTCTGCCTCGGAATAAGCTTTCCGGAATGGGGTCATAATGCCGAATCGGAATCCTTGGCGGAAAGTTATTG
>NW_021360487.1:0-448 GCF_001605985.2 Dendrobium catenatum | reverse complement strand
GGATTGAAATGAAGCTTTAATTAGAGTTGAGCATTTTCTTAGAAATTTGAGATTATATTCCCGAAATTTGGGGTCTTATAATCAAAGATCTGTCCCAGATCCTAAATCTATTTGTGGACGTTGGACCACAGTCGTCTGAACCTAACTAATGCAGTGCAGAACCTGGACTTACCCCGGCCTAGATTGGGGAGCCAGCTAACCACCTAATCGGTTTAAAATATATGAATCCGATCTTTTATGAAAGAATGGTGGGGACGTTTTATTTAAAGGTTTGGAGAGTTGGGGTCGACATCTAGATTTTCCCTAATTGGCCCCTTTAACTTATGTTGGGTGCTAAAATGCTAAAACTGATGAAATTAAAGTTTTGACTCTTTTAATTTGTTTAATTAAAGTTTTGACTTATGTTGGGTACTAGAATTATGGGACTCATCTTAAATGTCATGATCGG
>NW_021360486.1:0-550 GCF_001605985.2 Dendrobium catenatum | reverse complement strand
ATCATCCAACTTGAATTCTACTGATAATATCCCCATCTATTTCACCATCACTCTGAAGAATAGATTCAAGATATCTAAGACATGTACTCTTATTAATAACTTGATCACCTAAAGTCACAATCCCTTCACTAGATCCATTACTACTAAAATTAGACTCCATATATTCATTTTTAGATCTACTCAAGCGAAAACCTTTAAACTCTAAGGTTGACCTCCATAATTCAAGTTAACATTTAACTCCCTCTCTAGTCTTACAACAAGAAGAATATCATCAGCAAAAAACCTACACCAAGGTATATCCTCTTGCAAGTGTCTAGTGAGAACATTCATGACTAAAGCAAAAAAATATGGGCTTAACGTCGATCCTTGATGTAATCCAACTGAAATAGGAAAATACTAGGTCAAACCACCTTGTGTTTAAACACAAGTAATAGCTCGTGCATACATATCTTTAATGATTTGAATATAAGCATTATTAACTCCTTTCTTTTCAAGAACTCTCCATGACACTTATCTTGGAACTTTATCATATGCTTTTTTAAATCAATAA
>NW_021360485.1:0-1392 GCF_001605985.2 Dendrobium catenatum | reverse complement strand
CCGTAGTGGGCGGGACTGGAGACTTTGCTTTTGCACGCGGTGTAGCGGTTTGGGGTCAAATACGTTGTGTGCTTGATAATGTTTTGTATATTAAGTTAAGAATTAGATTTGTTGGAAAGAAGTTTGGATAAAGAAAATTTGGATCATTCGTTCATCTTCAAATTGAGCTACTGAATTTATTATGATAATAATATAAGTTTCAAATTTTATATAATTATGATTGTGAAATGTTCATTCTTATCTAAGCACTTTTTAAATATAATAAAAAATGCAGCCACCGACCACCACAGTTGATACCCACCGGCTGGCCACTAGGTGCCTCCGCCGCCGCCGCCAACCATCACCATTTAGGGCTTCTACATTCATCTATTCTAACCAAAGAATAACAATAATAAAAATCAGTCATATGCATTTACTTTGCATTCATCCAAATAATTCTAAAAAAATATTTTTATGCTGCATAAACCCCTAAAATTACGAATGACTAATATGGAATTTTGTAGCCATTATTTTTAAACAATTTAATGTGAATAGATCTTGCATTAGGTAGCATGAGAATGTTTTAAATGCAAATGAGATGTTGCCAACACAAGCTCTTAGAAGAGAAAATGTTCAAGAAAAAAGATCAAATGATCTTTGCCAATCACATTATGTGGGAGTCTTGCTTTTTTCTTTTTATATTAGATTGAATTCAAACTTAATTAGGTCAAATAATCATAATAATTTTAAATGTATTGTGCTCGAGCGCCACTACGAAGACTCAAACTGATCTTAAGCTTGAAGATGATAGTTCATGAGGCAATCGGACGGAAGCTAGAAGAAGAAAATAAATAATAAATGATGTTAAATGATTTAATATATTTGATGGGCGCTACTTAATTTAGAGGATGCTTTTTTTTTTAGATTATTATGAATCATTAAAAAAATATTGTCGATAACATATAGACAAAAATAAGCAAATAGCTTTCAAACTTTTGATAAATAATCTTTAATTAAGTATAAAGTAACATTAGAATTTTGAAAAAAATGATTGAATTTCATAAGTTTATATATACATAAAAGCATAACTTGAATAAATTAACAGAACCAAATACAAGAAAGACAAGAAAAAATGATTTATTTAGAATGGGATCTTAACATAAAATAGATAAAATAAATAAAATTAAAGAGCAAATTACTTTGACAAACTATATTGCATTAACAACAAAACCATAACTCTCAGCAAAGATGAATATAATTACTTTTACAATTGCAATTAGTTTGCAATGCATACAATTGAAGTATAATTAATTTTAAGGAAATTAAAATACAAGTTAAAATATATTTTAAAATACATATTATTAAGGAAATTTTATAAGTTGAATAAATTAATATAATCAAATATAAGAAAAC
>NW_021360484.1:0-264 GCF_001605985.2 Dendrobium catenatum | reverse complement strand
GTGTTTTTGTCTTTGTTTATTCTTTGATTTTTTTTTTTCTTTTTATTTCTTTTTATTTCTTGTTTCATGAAATTTTTTTTCTGATCAACACATACATTCACTTTTCTAAAAATAAAAAATCTACTTCCTATTTTTTCTTAAAATCTTTGGTAAGTTGTGATTGATTTCTCTAAAAACAGACAGAGGAAAGGAACTCATGATTTTGTTTCTCTTTCTCTCTTCTTAAACAGGTTATTTTACTTTTGATTCAAAATCTTCATCATA
>NW_021360483.1:0-404 GCF_001605985.2 Dendrobium catenatum | reverse complement strand
CTAATAATTAAGTCATTACTAATATTTATATTTGCATATATATTTTAGTATATTTTAAATTTCAGATATTTTAAATTATTATTCCATCTCATTTTATCAATTATTTTTAATTATGATTATTTTGAATTATTTTAAAATATCCTTTTAATCATTTTAAATTTCGAAAAATCGTATCTTTCTCGTTTTTAATCCGCTGTCGACGCACAGCACCTTGATTTGAACGTATTTGAATTATGTACATTCAGGAACTAGTCTTCCTTAAAATTTTTGGATATGTATGCAGTTATTTGTAAAACAGCCAATAGCACTATTTTAAAACTATTTAATTATTATCTTTAAACTTTGAAATTGCGTAACTTCTTCGTTTTAAGTCGGATTTTGATGCACAACACCTTGTTTTGTGT
>NW_021360482.1:0-296 GCF_001605985.2 Dendrobium catenatum | reverse complement strand
TTATTATTTCCCTTTGTACCCATTTCATGGGAGTGGTCGCATGTAAGCCCAAAGGGCAAGTTGGTCTTTTATTTTCTTGAGCCTTTGTACTCGGCTATTTATAGCCTCATTTCCTTTGTTTTGAGTTAATGAATATTTGCTTATGAATTTTCTTCTTGGATGAGTTTGAGAGAGCTTGTGAGTTCTAATGGAGAGAAATCCCTAGGAGAGGGAGATCTGTGAAAAACCCACCAACTTAGATAAGTCGGGTTCATGGTTTATTTTTTTCTTTCCCTTTTGTTTCTTGTTCCTCCCCT
>NW_021360481.1:0-364 GCF_001605985.2 Dendrobium catenatum | reverse complement strand
GAAGCCAACCTCACGGCAGTGGTCGAGCACCAGCAAAAGAAATTAGGGCACGGTGAGAGGGAGGCTGTAACGTCGTAGACGTAACGGAAAGTCGGCCGTCTGTCGTGGGTGTTCAATCGAATAAGAGGCTCGCGCGCAGATTGGTCTGTTCACACAAGCTACGGCACGGACAGAGTCGGACTTAATGGTGGCTGCGGCGGCGTACACGTGGGTGCTCGACCGATCTATGAAGAGGAGGTAGCCGAGGATGCTCGTGCAAGCGCGAGCTTGGGTACAGGGAGAGAGAGACTGGCAGGGGAGATGGAGCCGGGATTGGCGGCAAATAGGGCACATTCGGGCTTCATGGCGGCTGCGGCGACGGGTG
>NW_021360480.1:0-217 GCF_001605985.2 Dendrobium catenatum | reverse complement strand
TTGTGAATTAAGAATTTCCTTGTCAGCATTTAGCTTAAAAGCAACTCCGTCCTCCAACATTTCAGCAAGATCCTTATTGAAGGAAATCTTGATATGTTGAGGTTTCTTCCACGCCGTAATGAACTCCTCCTTCAAACCAGATTTGTCACCAAGCTGTTTGGATTAAAAAAAAATATATTTTGTTTAAATATATATAGTTTTGAAAATATTTAATTAT
>NW_021360479.1:0-301 GCF_001605985.2 Dendrobium catenatum | reverse complement strand
TGGGCTGCAACATAAGAAGCTACATCACCACAGTGAAGTTATAGCCAAAGGCCCCACACTTTCTAAAAGCAACCACAAAGACATAAGAAAATTCATACATATTTAATGAACAAATGGAAAAATTGGTGAAAAGCTCATCATCAACATCATTTCTCTCAAAAAAGGCCTCCATTAGTACCTAAAGAATGACGAAATAGAATCAATAAACATCATATGATTCAAAACAAAGAAGAAATTTCCATGAAAATGTCTAATCTACCATGAATATAGCTACGTGTATATAAGTGCCCGAGAAGGATCG
>NW_021360478.1:0-459 GCF_001605985.2 Dendrobium catenatum | reverse complement strand
ATATTGTTAGCTAAATGGGTTAATGTCTATTGGTTTTCAGTTAAGTGGATGAAATGTCTAATTGTCATGTTTGATTATAAAAAGGATGGAAAGCAAAGTATAGTATACAAATATATTATCATTGTAATTATTTTGAGTTGTGATGGTATTCTTATTTTCAGTTAAGGCAATTAGAAGTTTATTTTGAAGATTCAAAATTTTTTAATCAAGCATAAATTTTATTCAAATTTTATTAAAATCTAACATCTTAGAGGGAGGACCTTTAATTTGTAAAATTCTTATTGCGAGTTTTCATTTGTTTGAATTTATTATTATTTTTTTTTTGGAGATTCAGTTGTTTCAATATAATTTGTATGACAATGTTTTGAGTTCTTATAATTTTTATGAACCTTTATGTCATGAGATATTTAATGTGAATGATCTTCTAAAAGATGTTTTGTTTGCTAATCAAAGACTTTA
>NW_021360477.1:0-248 GCF_001605985.2 Dendrobium catenatum | reverse complement strand
TTGGCAATCCTGGATTTAGTTTCCAGTGAATGATGCTACTTTGGGGGACATGCCGCTTGAACTTCGAGATTCGCATTTTTTTTTCTTTTGCATTGTGGACTTGCCGTTGCCTCTTTGATGAATAACTGTACGAAGCGGTATTTTATTTAATTTTATGTTCCAGTCGACACAACTCTCCTTGGCTTATTGGTTGAGAGCTCAGGCTTCCAACTAATTCGAGTCCATGTGTATGCGTTGTGTGTGTGAGT
>NW_021360476.1:0-7203 GCF_001605985.2 Dendrobium catenatum | reverse complement strand
TAAGGTCTAGAGTGGATCCTAGGGTCTAGGATTAGATATGAATTCTGGAAGGGTCTTAGTGACCTCATACAAAAATGAGGTCAACAGAGCCTCAATGAATTTAAGCTTGGAGACACCTCTAACTAGATCCTTTTGGGTCACTTTTCTAAAGGTTTTCATGCTAGCATGACACAACCTCATATACCACAACCAAGACTCATCAGTAGCAGTTTTTATGAAAAATGAAGCAGAATATTCAATGTTATTTAAATACAGTATGTAAACATTATTAATCCTTTTCCCCTATAAAATTGTGTTGTTGTTCAAGATAATAATGTATGTATTTGACAAAAAATTTATGATAAAGCCTTTATCACAAAGCTAATTGATGCTGAGCAAGTTATGTTTCAATCAATCTACAAGTAAAACATTTCCAATTGAAAGGTTCTTGGAGTTTTTGATTATACATGCACCCACCACTTTCCAGATGGTGTTGTCTTCAAGGGTAACCTTACCTCCAACCATGGCCTCTAGTGAAATGAATTAATTGGCATCTCCAGTTATGTGTTGTAAGCCTCCGCTATCCATGTACCACATGCTCTCAAGAGATCTTTGGGGAGAGCACACCTACAAAATCATCAAACGTCAGATATATGAACCTAAACAAATTTTGGTCCCTTCTTATGGGAAGAAGAATGTAATGCATGTGTGTTTTGCTGTGAATCATGCAATTTGGTTCTCCACACCAAATGTGTACTACGATGAATAGTGTAAGTGTGTGAAATTTGTCCTAGCATGCCACTTAAAAACATCTAGCACAAAGAAAAAGATTTACTAATTTACTAGGGTGGTGATGTCTCTTCTTAAAGTTGTATGATTCATGCAATAATAGTTTATCATTTTCAAATTCTATGAGTTTTTCTTTCAACACTTTATTTTCATATTCATAATCTGCCACTTCTCCTTTTAGCCGATATTCATTATTTTCTATTTCCCATGAAAGTTTCTTTAATTTCTTAAACTCTTTATCTAACTCAATAGGTGATGACATCAAGGAATCATGTGCATCAGATAATTTAATATGCTTCTTGTTTAATGCATCAAACTCATAAATTAATGTCATGTAATTTCTATCTTGTATAGAGTAATCTTTAAGTAAGACTTCATGCTCTTTCTATAAATTTAAAAATTCCAATTTTAGTCTAGCATAAAATTTCTTAACATTCATATATGATGCATGAATTTTCTCAGAAACTTTAAGTAATTGATTGTAGGTTAGTTCACATACCTCATCTTTGTCAGACTAACCAAGATGATCATCTGCCATTAAACACAAGTTCGTTGTCTCCTCCCCAGCTTCAGTCTCAAATGAGTCAAATGCTAAATCCGCTAGAATGCCTTTTGAAACTATTTCTTATCCTTCCTGAATTTGGGTTTCTCCTCATGCTTCTCCTTGCTTGGGTGAGCTTTTAAGTGTAGGATAATAAGCTCTTACATGTCCTGACTTCATGTATTCAAAGCAAACCATATTAGAAGAACTTTTAAAATTTTTGCTACTCTTACATTTTTTCTATTTATGATGGTGCTTTTCTTTCTTCCTTAGAAATCTTTTGAATTGACTACTGATTAAGGAAACATCATCATTTTCAGACCTAGAAGAATCAGTATCCATTTCATTAGCCTTCAGTTCCATAATTTTCTCCTTCTTTTTCTCACATGCATCAAGTTATCTTTGGTACACTCCTTTCACATAAGCAATAAGTGACCCAAGTAAGTTATCAATAGAATAGGTATTCAAATCTTTGGATTTTGTTATTGCAGTAATCTTAGCATCAAAGGAAGAAGGCAAGCATCTCAAAATTTTGTTAACTTTTTTATAATTAGTTAGCTCTCTTCCTACAACATGCAATGAGGTGATAATTTGAGTTAACCTAGCATACATTTCAGATATCAATTCACTAGGTTTCATGCAAAAAAGTTCATAGTCATGAAGCAAAATATTCAACCTTGATTGTTTCACTTCTCTTGTGCCTTCCTAAGTGATACATAATATATCCCATATTTCCTTACCAATAGCACAAGTTGAGACACGAATTTAATCTTTTGATTTCAAACCATAGAAATAATAGTTTAAGCATTTTGCATTAAGTTGTGCTAAATCCCTATCATCAAAAGTCCATTCAGTAAATAAAATTTTAATTTTTATGCCATTGAGTTCACGTGATGGTGGTGAATAACCTTCTTTAACGTTGCCATGCAAGTTTTCCACATGCGATAGTCAATTATTATAAAAGTGTTGCCATGCAAGTTTTTCAAAAATCAAAAGGTATATTATCAAATAATGGTGGTCGGGTTATAGAATATCCTTCTATAGTGTTTTGTTTTCCAAAGTTAACCATGGATCGAAATTCAAAAACTTTAAAAAACTGAGTTTTATGAATCGTGCCTTGATACCACTTAAAAGTTTGTTAGGGATGTTAAGCCCTTATGAACTTGCCCAAGGCTAAGCAAAAGGGAGGATGAATTGGTGTTTTGAATATTTTCAAACAAAAATAATGATCTAAATCAAACAATCACCCACATAAAATAAAGTGCAGACATTAAATATGAAAATGCAATAAGAAAGAATACACTAGATTTTATAGTGGTTCAGTCAACTTAACTTATGTCCAATCCCCAAAGCCTCTCCTTTGGGTATTGCACTAAACTTAGTGACTCTCCTTTTTCCTTCACAGTAAGAAAGAGAAGCCATTAGAAAACTCCTTTCCACCAACTCTAGTGAGGCAGAGTACCTGGCCTCCTTTTGTTTCCTCCAAAAGCAGGTAGTGAACATTGACCTTCTTTAGCTTTCTCCTAAAGTAGGCAAAGAACATCGATCAATTTATAAAATAGACCTCTCTAGAACCTCTAAGGAACTAGGGACAATAATTGGTGAAGATGACTCGGATCCTTGCTTGGAGCAACCTTTGTGAACCCCTCACAAACTCCCCATCACCAGATCCTCTCTCTCTCCGAAGCTCTCCCTCTCCCTTTCTTGGCTCTCTCAATCAAAAAAATAGCAAAAGATAAAATATTGAGTAAATAAGAGATTTTATATATAAGGGCTTCATATTTTCCCTAAATTGTAATTAACTGATAAAGATCATCCAGGACGATCGACATATCATCCTTTACGATCAGTATATTTTCAGCCCTTTCAGCCAGGATGATATAGGGGGAGGCTGGATGGTTATAAGATTTGTTTTTTCTGATCGTCCAGGATGATGGATACAACGTCCTGTACGATTAGTTCAAAATGTTAAATATCTTCTAGACTATTGCTCTATTTGGCCATATTTTACATGTTAGACTGTTGTAGCAGCCATATATTCAGCTTAAATAGTTTAATCAGAAATATATGATTATTTTATACTTCTCTAAACTATGGCTCCACCTCCTAAAATAAATATTGAGCCAGATGTGGATTTATTTTCATCCATATATGATTAAAAGTCAGCATCAGTGTATCCTTTAGGGATAAAATCACTTCCAAAATACGTAAGCATATATTCTTTAGTTCTTCTGAGATTTTTAAGTATATGATTAGCCTCCACCTAATGAAACCTTCCTGGGTTAGATTTATTTCTACTGATTATGCCTATAGCAGAACAAGTATTAGGCCTTGTACACAACATTGCATACATTAGACTTCCAATTGTTAATGCATAAGGCACTTGTAGCACATCATCTTTCTCTTATTGTGTTTGAGGACATTGATTTTTAGAAAGATAAGCTCTATAATATAAAGGCATATTTCTTTTCTTGGAGTTTTGCATCCCAAATCTTATAAGAATCTTCTGAATATATGATGCTTGAGAAAGTACGAATATTTTATTTTTGCGATCTCTTATTAATTTTATCCCAAGTACAAAACTTCCCTCTCCCAAATCTTTCATCTTGAATTATTTAGCTAGTCATTTCTTTACTTCAAATAATAATTCAGTATTATTCCCAATAAGTTGAATATCATCTAGATAAATAATTAAGAACACCACTATTTGATTTTTAAAATACTTATAAATGCAAGGTTCATTTATTCTTTAATTAAATCCGTAAGATTTAATTGCTTTATCAAATCCTATATTCCATGACCTTGAAGCTTGTTTATGTCTATATCTTTATAGTTTGCAAACTTTTTGCTCTTGACCTGCTATTATGAAATCCTTTGGTAATTTCATATAAATTCTTTCTTCAAGATAGTCATTTAAAAAAGCTAGCTTGACATCCATTTGCCAAATTTCATAATCATAATATGCAACAATGGATAAAATTATATATGTGGATTTAAGCAAAGCAACTGGAGAGAAAGTTTCATCAAAATCAATGCCCTCCTTTTGGGTGTATCCTTTTGCTACTAGCCTTGCTTTGTAAGTCTCAAATTTTCCATTATCACCTCTTTTTCTCTTATAAATCCATTTATATCCTATAGGTATTTCCTCGCTAAGGAAGATCCACAAGTTCCTAAACAAAATTGAAATATATCTAATCTATTTCAAGTTTCATGGCTTCTAACCATTTTTCTTTATTAGTATCCTTTAATTCTAGTTTATATGTCAATGGAACATCATTTTCATCATCAGATGTGACAATATATGCTTCTCCATTAATATTATATTGAGAGGGTAATGTGAAAACTTTCCCACTATAACGAGGCAATAAAGGTTCTTGATTTGGAGTGGTTTTTTCTTTTTGTTGAATTTCAATAATAATGTCCAAATCTTTTGTGATGGGTTCATTTAGTAATTCTTTGAGTAACACTTTACTCTGAGGTTTAAAATCTTTCATATATTCATGTTCAAAAAAAGTAGCATTTGTCGATAAAAATATTTTTTTTATTAAGAACTATAAAACAAACCTCCTCTTATACCTTTAGGATATCCAACAAATTTGCTTAGTTCTAAACATAATTCCAACTTATATGTTTTTTCCTTCAATACATGTGTCGGACATCCCCATATACGTATGTGTCATAAATTAGGTTTACTCCTACTCTATAACTCTAAAGGTGTCTTATATATTGATTTTGAAGGTAAAATATTCAAAATATACATTGCAGTATGTATTGCATATCCTCAAAATGAATTTGGTAAGGATGAGAACTTAATATAGACCTAACCATATCGACCAATGTTTGATTTCTTCTTTCATCAACACCATTTTTTTTTGGAGTTGTAGGTACAGTGAGTTGAGATACAACTTCATTCTCAATTAAATTATTTCTAAATTATGTATCTAAATACTCACCATCACAATCTGATCGAAGTATTTTTAATGACGTGTTTAGTTGATTTTGAACTTCAGCATAAAATTTTTTAAACTTTCTAAAATTTCATATTTTCTTATCATTAAACAAACATAACCATATCTTGAATAGTCATCAATGAAAATGACAAAATATTCATAACCACCTCTTGCTCGTATATTAAATTGACCATAAACATCTAAATGTTCAAGTTCGAGGGTTTCTTTTGCTCTTTTACTTTTTCCATAAAACATTCTCTTTGTCATTTTTTCTTCTAAACAAGATTCACATACTGGTGTGTTTCCAGTGGGCTTTAACATAAAGAGTGTATTTTCTATTATTTTAGAACAAATATTCAAACCATTCTTAGAAATAATAATCTTATTATTATAAAAATATAGTCTAAAACATTGTTCAAACAACTTTGAAATAGACAATATTTCTAGAAAGCTCTGGAATAAAATAAATATTATTCAAAACTAGATATTTATTTTCAAATTCAAGCTTAATGGCTCCCACTGCTTTGAAATTATTAGATGGACAAGAGGGGAGGAGAATTGTGAAAATTTTAATGCCATAATTAAAACCTAAGCAAGAGTTCTAATTTTTTTTGATGTTTTTAAATTTTTAACATGAAAATTTAACTACTACGAAGGCAAATAATTGAACGCAACGTTCAACATAGAATCATTTTTTCTTTCACAAGTTTTCACCAAGCAAGTACTATGAAAATAAAATGCACGCAAGAATAAAAAGCAATAAGGAAAAAGCACATCATAATTTTTATAGTGGTTCGGTCAAACCATAACCTATGTCCACTCCCCGGAGTCCTTCGCTCCGAGAATTTCACTATAAACTATAGCTCTCCTTTTGCCCCCCTCAGTAAGGCAGACAAGCCATTATAATACTCCCTTTCACCAACCCGGCGTGGCGGAGTGCCAAGCGTTGTTTTCACCCTCTTGGTGATAGTAGAGAACCTTCTCATTTTTCTCCATCCTGGAGAAGGCAGAGTACCTTGGAGGTCATGGATGTAGAAGAGTATCCCCCTTAGAGAGCCTCCCTCAAGTTCTTCTCGGCCCACAGGAGGAGCAAGATGCAGCAAGATTGGAGCAACCATGTGATCTCCCTTACACCTCTTCTCCCTCACCAAGCTCACCTTCTCCTTCCTCTCTCAACCTCGCAAAACTTCTCAAGAGCTCTCTCCCAAGGATTTCCTCTTTAATCACATTCCCCTCTTTCTATATCTCTCTAAAAAACATAACAATTTTGACACATAAAATGGGCTCCAAAATTCTTGAATTTTCAAAGTAACCGATACAATCATATAGTACAATTTCACATCATATAGTATGACATGTATAAACAGGCTTCGTCCTGGTACGAAGTTGTATGAACAGTTCAAAATCAATTCGTACGGTATGATACTAAATCATACGGTACAATCCTCAACACTACTGCTCATACAGGATGATAGAAGGGACGATCAAATGTCATCTCTGTTCATCGTATGATATGATATACATCGTATAATATGAATGGTCAAAATTAAGGCATCGTCCAAGGTGAATTCCGGGATGATCAAATATTATCTCTATTCATCATATGGTACGATAGACATCGCATAGTAGGATGAGACAAAAATAAGGGATAATCCAGGATGATCTCCAGGATGATCAGAATTTGTCTCTGTTCATCGTATTGTATGAATGTGTTTGTACAGTTTCATGTTCAATTTATAATTATGCCTTTATTTCTTGAACTAACCACGGGTTAAATTAAGTATTTGAAATAGACCGAACAGTACGAAGGTTGTCGTACAGTACGAACGGTGGAGAATAACTTACTTAAGTTAATGTGACAGCTAGGGTTTTGGATTTGAAACACATCATACAGTACGATAGTAGTCATTGTTAAGATAGTTGCTATTTGCATGCTTTTCATTT
>NW_021360475.1:0-205 GCF_001605985.2 Dendrobium catenatum | reverse complement strand
ACCTATCCAACGTAGTGATATCCTAAGGACAATAATTAAGAACTAATCTAACAAATTTACTAAAATTATAGGAGCTATGGTAGATCCCTGATTGACATGAAAACTTCAACACTTAAACTTAGTGACTCCTTAAACATCTTAGAATTTTCTAGAAATTTTTAGAGGTCTTTAGACCCCTTAATTAACCAACACTAATTTACCCATT
>NW_021360474.1:0-245 GCF_001605985.2 Dendrobium catenatum | reverse complement strand
TGGCCACCCAAGAGGGGTATTGTTCCTCTCGAATAAATGTTGACCTCATTTTTGATATAAGGTCACTTAGGCCTTTCCAAACTCCAGATTAATTCTAGATCCTAGGATCCACTCTAGACCTTAAGATCCTTTCCTAGAGCCAGACCTTAAGATCCGCTCTATACTTCAAGATCCTTTCCTAGAGCCAGACTGTAGGATCCACCCTAATCCTTAGGGCCTATTCTGGAGCTTAGGATTCTCTAGAT
>NW_021360473.1:0-648 GCF_001605985.2 Dendrobium catenatum | reverse complement strand
CTTTCATTATTTTCCCAGTTCAAAGTTTGTTTCGCCTAGCCCTTTTCTATCGTAGGAAGAATTTTAAAATTAGGGCACTAATTTTTCATATGTTCATGTTTCCTACATCGAAAGAAAATAACGTCAGAAGGAATATGAACATCCTTACCATTTTTACTTTTTTTCCACTTTTGGTTATGCTTTGGTGAGCTTTGTGATTTGCTTGACAAGTCATTGCATTCATCACCAACTAAGCAATTTTTTTCCGTATCTTCAGCTTTTAGAATAATCGTTTCACCTGCATCCAAAAGTCTTTGACCCAAATCTTACTCGTAGGCAATGAGTGAGCCAATCAAATTATTAATAGAATAATCATTTAAATCTTTTGATTCATAAATAGCAACTACTTTGACATTAAACTTATCCAGTAGACAACGAAGAATTTTGTTAACTTTTTTAAAATTTTAAAATTCTTTTCCTAAAGCATACAATGAGTTTACAATTTGAATGAATCTGGTATACATATCTAAGATCGTTTCATAAGATTTTATGGAAAATAATTCAAAATCATGCATTAATTAATTCAACTTGGATTGCTTGATTTCATTCGTGCCTTTGTATATGGTATGAACTTTATCCCAAACTTCCTTACCAGTAGTGCAAGTGGAT
>NW_021360472.1:0-238 GCF_001605985.2 Dendrobium catenatum | reverse complement strand
TTGAAGTTTGAAATGTGTAGAAATGTGCATTGAATATTGAAGTGTTTTAAAGTACTTTGATAAGGAAAAGCGTAGAGTATAATTTTGGGATGAGAGAAGTGTATAAGTGTGAGAAGTAAAATGTTTATTTTGTGAAAATTGTGTAAGTTTGGAAAAGTGTAAGTGAATATTAGAAAAATAAATGGTATGGTTTCAAAAGAGAACAAGTTCCAAAGAACAAAGTCAACAGAACTGGTAT
>NW_021360471.1:0-238 GCF_001605985.2 Dendrobium catenatum | reverse complement strand
GGTTGATCGGAGCAGAAAGCCGTTACTCTCCTATTGAAAAGCATTGCCTGGCGCTAATTTTTACAGTTCAGAAACTCCGCCATTACATGTTGTCTCACAAAATCACACTGATATCAAAGATCAATCCGCTGAAGTTCTTGATGAGAAGACCAACGTTGACAGGTCGCCTAGCTAGATGGGCAGTATTATTATTGCAGTTTAATATCACGTACCTACCACAAAAGGCTGTGAAAGGACA
>NW_021360470.1:0-390 GCF_001605985.2 Dendrobium catenatum | reverse complement strand
GACAAAAGGTTCTCTTCCCACACTAGGAGAGTGTGAAAGGATGAAGGGTTCTCTACCCATACTAGGAGAGTGTGAAAAGACGAACGATTCTTTGGCAGCACTGGGTTTAGTGTAAAATGACAACGGTTCTCTGCCGTACCAGGTAGTGGTGAAAAGAGTTTTTGTAAAGGCTTCTCTGCCTTGCTGTGGGTGCAAAAGGAGAGTCACTAGTGCTATTAGTGTAATACTCAGAGGGTGCCTCTAGGGAGTGGATGTATGTCTAGTTTTGACCTAACCACTATAAATCTGATGTCTTTATTTTTTTGCTACTTTTTATTTTTGTGATTTATTGTTTTAAAACTGTGGTTGAAAAAATATTTCTACAAAAAATCACTAAAATTTAATTTTGGT
>NW_021360469.1:0-205 GCF_001605985.2 Dendrobium catenatum | reverse complement strand
ATTGGATCTGGTAAGACTCCTGAACTTTGAATTTCTGATTCTGGTACTATTTACTACAAGAACATGTTGTGGATTCCTGTGTTTGGAGATTTGAGGCAGGAGATTCTGTATGAATCTCATCATTCAGGCTACACTATTCATCCAGGCAGTGATAAGATGTATGCATACATGAAGCTTTTGTTCTGGTGGTCTGGGATGAAGAAGG
>NW_021360468.1:0-200 GCF_001605985.2 Dendrobium catenatum | reverse complement strand
CGAACAATTTGTGGCAAATCGAAGAATTGCTAAGGATGCTTCCCACCTCTCCGTGATTCGCCAAAATGAGGGAGAATCGTTGAAGGAGTATATTCAACGATTTTCCACTGAAGCACGACAGATTCCAGGAGTAGACCCTGAATTACTCCGAGGGGTCTTTCTCGGAGGTCTTCGTCCTGGACCCTTCTATTCGGCCCTTA
>NW_021360467.1:0-204 GCF_001605985.2 Dendrobium catenatum | reverse complement strand
TTAGGTGGAGGGAGTGGGAAAATTTTTAAGAGGCTTACAGAGATGGAGATACAGGAGAACGATGTTTAAAATTGCGTATTCGGGTATTGAGGCGTTTTTCATTCGTGAGGCGAGGCGTAAGCCTCAAGGCGTTTTGAGGCGTAAGCCTCAAAACCAAAATATTGCGTAAACATAAAATGATAAATTTTTTATACTAATGAGTGA
>NW_021360466.1:0-514 GCF_001605985.2 Dendrobium catenatum | reverse complement strand
ACTGTTATTTGTGTATTGTGATAAATTACAAGGGATAAAGTATGCCTTTGCAGTAAAACATGAGAGAATAATTTTGTGCATCTTTGAAAGCTTTGGTGTATTGCAAAATAAGAAATTATTCAAAATTTGAAGAGCTTCTTTTGCACCTATGAGCGCTGAATGTAAAATATTATTCTCTTCTTTAAAGTTTTGTTTGGGATAACTTTATTATTATTTTATAAAGTAAAATTTTAATACAATAATTTGTAATTAAAAAAATTGTGCGCTAAAAAAATGCTTTAAAAATAGTAATAAAGACGTCACAAATGAAATCTTATGCTTCATTTGGGACGGCTTTCTTACTACTTCTTAAAGTAACTTTCTAGTACAAATTCTTAAAGCAACTTTCTATAATCTTATAATAGAAAGCTGCTTTAAGAAGTAATAAAAAGTCATCCCAAATGAAGCCTTAGTTGTTCTTGGAGTTCAAATTAGAGCTTCTTCAAATATGTTCAAAATTTCCTCCTCTTGATTG
>NW_021360465.1:0-428 GCF_001605985.2 Dendrobium catenatum | reverse complement strand
AGAAAGGAATTGATCACAATTTTTCTACACCTAGAACTCCTCAGTAAAATGGGGTAGTCGAAAAAAAAATAGGACATTAATAGAAGCCGCCCAAGCAATGTTCCTAGATATTTTTGGACTGAGACGGTTAGCACTGCATGTTATGTTCTGAATAGGGTGAATGTGAGATCCAATTTAAATAAAACACCCTATGAGTTGCTAAAAGGGAGAACATCTAATTTGTCACAATTGCATATTTTTGGTTGCAAGGTGTTTATTCATAATAATGGAAAATCTATCTTAGAAAAATTTGATCCAGATGAAGGAATTTTTATTGGATATTCAAGTGTTGGAAAATCTTATAGGGTATTTAATAAAAAAACTTTGGTCATTGAAGAAACCACACATGTTTTATTTGATGAATCTGAAAATTTGGAAGAGCCAAATGT
>NW_021360464.1:0-289 GCF_001605985.2 Dendrobium catenatum | reverse complement strand
GAGAGAACATTGTTTACTCAGAACATTGTTCGGTGATGTTAACCTTTGTAAAAGGGCTCGAGAGAATCCACCAAAGATGTGAGACCTATCCGAGGTTGTACGTCGGAGCCTTTGCTCGACGTCATTAACCTGTGTGGAAGAGGTCGAGAGAATCCTACAAGGATGTGAGACCTATCCGAGGTTATATGTTGGAGCCTTTGCTCGACGATGTTAACCTATGTGGAAGAGGTCAAGAGAATCCACCAAGGATATACCTATCCGAGGTTATATGTCGGAGCTTTTGCTCGAC
>NW_021360463.1:0-251 GCF_001605985.2 Dendrobium catenatum | reverse complement strand
CAAACAGCGGTGGTGACGATGGCGAAGCCAAAACTACCTAAAATTCCTCTCTTTTTTTTTTTATTTCTCCTTTTTTTTGAAACTTTGTTTACTCATTTTTTTTTTTGCTTTCTTTTTCTATTTTTCCACGTTTTTTTTTATGCTAATAAATATTAATAATAACTATATTACTACTAATTATTATTAATAAAAATGGGGATAATAATAGAAAAGATAATAAGCATCAATAATATTAGCAACAACAAACATTA
>NW_021360462.1:0-207 GCF_001605985.2 Dendrobium catenatum | reverse complement strand
TTATAGAGTTATGTCAAGAAATATAGGCTAAATACTCAAAATGATTGTATATTTTATTTCCCTAGCCTCCCTTAGATTATTTTTAAAGAGGGAACTAGTAAAGTACTATAAAAGTACTAAATTTTCACAAGTGACTGAACTCCCTTATAAACATAACACCATAACTATTCATAAGAAAAAAAAAGGCATTTGGTGCTGTGGCATTTA
>NW_021360461.1:2151-2745 GCF_001605985.2 Dendrobium catenatum | reverse complement strand
TTTTCGTTTATGTCGGCTTTCATTTACCGTGAGATTTGGTTTTTCATTTTAGGCCATTTAGCTAGATTTCACTCAAATCTGGCTCAAATCCGACATAAATCCTACTACTAAACCACCCCTAAGTCAAAGAAATTTGCCTTTACATATATTAATAATGTTCTTGTTATTTATATTTTGAGAATATATAATTAAATATTTTTATTTTGATGAAATCATTTCTCTTGCATTCACTAATTACTTATTTAAGTATATTAGGAATTCAATTTATATGCACACGTATGACTTCACACATATTTTACAAGTAGTTAGCAAGTCATGACAATGAAACTCACCCTCAAAGGGGCAGTAGAACTTGTTGAAACTTGTTAATTATGAGTTAGGTTGGTAGACCTAAGCTTATGTCCCAATGGCTAACCAAGAGAATGGGTGAATTGATAATTTAAAAAATTCTCCTCTTTATTTAAATTTGAAAGTTTAAAACTGATGAAATATTTTTATTAATTTTAAAATAATTTTTTTGTTGAGTCCAGTGAATAGGTTGTTAAACCAAAGTTAATGTCCCAAGGCTACCAAGAGGGGGGGGGGGGGGGGAAT
>NW_021360461.1:0-2130 GCF_001605985.2 Dendrobium catenatum | reverse complement strand
TTAAAAATTTAAGCTTTAATGAATTTTTTATAAAAAGTTTTTCAACTATAATTTTTAAAACAAAAAATTAAAAGCAGAAAATAAAAAATAGTAAAATAAAAAGACACACGATTTATAGTGGTTCGGTCTAAACCAGACCTAAATCCTCTCCCCAGAGGCATCCTCTGAGTATTGCACTAATACCAATAGTGTCTCTCCTTTTGCACCCACAACAAGGCGGATAAGCCTTTACAAACACTCTTTTCACCACTACCCGGTGTGGCAAAGAACCGTCGTCCTTTTACACTTTCCCTAGTGTTGGCAGAGAACCGTCATCATTTTACACTCTCCTAGTGTAGGCAGAAAACCCTTCGTCCTTTCACACTCTTCTAGTTTGGGCAGAGAACCCTTTGTCCTTTCACACTTTCCTAGTGTGGGCAGAGAACCCTTCGTCCTTTCACACTCTCCTAGTGTAGGCAGAGAACCCTTCTTCCTTTCACACTTTCCAAGTGTCGGCAGAGAACCGGATCTCCTTGACAGATCTCTTCCCAAGAAATCTAGAATGAAGAAAGAAAAAGAGTGAAGTAATCTCAAATCACAAGTAGGAATTCTTACATTTGAACACCATGCAAAACTTTCACGCTCTAGTGGTAGAAATCCTTCTTTTAATGCTTTCTCTCACTCTCTCCTTTACTCTTCTTCCAATAGGCACGAAGATCAATGAGCAAAAAGATAGGTGGCAGTCTAATTTAAACTATATATACAAAAGACAAGAAAAACTGCCCAAAGTCTGTAAGTTTTCAGTTCTGTACGCAGTGGATCGTCCCGTACGATCGTGGATCGTCCTGGACGATTTTACTTAAAGTGTTGGAAACGATCCTAATGCATATTGGTATGAACTATGTTCGTACACGCTCATCATCCCATACAAAATAGATTCGTCCGGAATGAAACGGTTATTACATAGGTCGGTTTCCAAAATTCTACACGACATAACCAACTTGAGGTAAGTCGGTTCAGTTCGTCCACCGACGATTTTATACAGAGCGTTTCGTCCAGGGAAAAAAATTAATTTCGTCCTGTACGATCACATACAAAGAGTTTCGTCTAGGGATGAAAATTAATTTCGTCCTGTATGATCTCATACAGAGAGCTTCGTCCCAGTACGAACCATATTTTTCGTCTGGACGAACAGTGCAAGGTGAAAATCAAGAGACGTTCATCCCGGGATGAATATTAACTTCGTCCTGGACGATTAGGACTTAAAAAATTTTCTACTCGCCTGTTCGATCCATTGCTCTTCTGAGGGGTTAATTGACATGATCGTCCTGTACGAACCGGGTTCGTCCTATACGATAAGTTCACAAAAATTGTCCCCTAAGATTGTGTTGTGATTTTTCACTCAATTATAATCATTCTCCCTCTCATTTCAAAACTTATAGTATACAAATGAATAATTTGAAGTTTGCATCGCTTGGAGTTAATTTTCCTAAAATGTTAGTACACAATAGAGTAAAAACAAATCTTCCAAAAAGTGTTAGGAAATATATAAAACAATAATATTTGTAATCATCAAAATAATACAAGTTGCAAGAATGTAAAATATTCAAATAACAACTCTCTCTACAATCTCCCCCTTTTTGATGATGACAAAATAATTATTATTTGTAGGATTTCAAGTTCTAAGAATCTCCTAAACTCCCCCTGAATTGTTGAACTCATGAAAATAAGGAGGCATTTGAATTACTTAAAAAAAATTTTGTTTTTTAAAATTTTTATACAACATAAAATAACACAAAAGATAAAACAAAGAAAACAATCAAATACTACGAAAACACACATACGAAAATCAAACACTACGAAAACATACACAACAAATAATTTCTCTCCCTTTTTGACAACATCAAAAAGTGAACAAGAAAGAATGTTAGAAATGTAAGCAGAAGCATGAAATTTATTTGATATTCTAATCTTGAAAGTGATTGAAATAAAATATGCAAATAAAATAAAAAACATTAAAAAACATAAAATTTCATATAATTTAAGAAGTGATATAACTTCGAGAATAAAAAGAATTTATCAAAGGAATGTATCAATTTAGACATGAAGATAAACAAAATCATTGCACTAAGGATGAATAAAAAATTTTAT
>NW_021360460.1:0-1084 GCF_001605985.2 Dendrobium catenatum | reverse complement strand
GGCGAAGGAATCGTAGATCGACGGCTACGATTGGGAGCTTATATTTCTGATGCTGCCATGTCATTTTATGATGTTTTTCTATGTATCTTTTATTTCATGCATTAGTGACTATTTTACCCTTATGAAGGCATAGTGTTTGTTGTAGCCCGATGGGCATGTGTCTTTTATTTTCATGCTATTGAGACCTTTATAAAGGGGTCTCCTCCTATTGTATGAGCTTAATGTTTGATTAATAAAATTTCTGAAGTTTTCTTTTGTCTTCTTGCTTGAGAGCTTGAGAGAAAGAGAGGAGACCTAGGAGAGGCTCCACCCGAAACACCCAACAGCCACCTTGGTGAGCTCTTGGTTTTACCTTATTTTTGTTTGCTGTTTTTCTTCTCTCCCTACCAAATCCCCTCCACCCGAAACCGCCCCTCTCCCCCTTCTCGTTTCCCTGCAGCCGACTCAGCCAAAGCCCACCCAGGACCCGCCGATTCCCCCCCTCCTCCCTCCTTCCGCCGGCTAGGCCAGCTGCCGGCCCATCCAGAGCCCGCTGTCTCTCACCTAGCCCCACCCCTTTTCCCCTGATGCAATCCCGCCAGCCCCCTTCCCCTTTGAAATTTGAATTTCAACATTAAAACCTTCATTATTTCTTTCCTAAAATAGATCACCACATTTAGGAAGAGGATTTAATGATGCCCAATCTATTTTGAATTCAAATTTCAAATCCCTTTCTTCTCTCCCCCATTTAGAAACCTTCCTAAATTAATTAAATCTGAAATTCAGAAATCAGATTTTAATTAACTCCCTTGACCCCACTAATTAATCCTTTTCCTTTTGTTGTTCTCCTTGCATGGCCGGCCACCCCACCTAGCCTTCTCTCTCTACTTGCCACATAAGCAACCATTAATTCCCCTCTTAATTCTCCCATGATAACCGCCCATCCTAATTCAAATTTTGGAAGGTTTCATAGCAATTAATCTCCCTCCAACCCAAGACAAAAATCTGAAATTCAAATTCAGATTTTTCTCTTGTTCTTCTCTAGCTTACGACCCAACCAACATCCCTTAGCCATCTCCCCGCCCTTCCTCGATGTTGAATGGCG
>NW_021360459.1:0-264 GCF_001605985.2 Dendrobium catenatum | reverse complement strand
CGTATGCGTTGCACCGGGCTCCCTCCTACCGTGCTACAAGAGCGCGTATAGGTGGTTCGCCAGTCCGCAGCAAACACCGAAATGGGAATATGAGTTTTAGGTGATTACCCGTCTCGTCGTAGGTATCGCACCGGGCTCCCTCCCTCCGTGCTATGAGAGCACGTATAGGTGGTTCCCCGGTCCGCCACAAACGACGAAAACAAGAATCTGAGTTTCGGAGATTATACCTTCGGGGTCGGCGACGATGTTGGAAAGGAAGTGTAC
>NW_021360458.1:0-218 GCF_001605985.2 Dendrobium catenatum | reverse complement strand
GTAGGAGAAGTCCACAAACGATTTTAGGTATTTTTTTGACCTTTTGGTTAGATTTTTGAAGTGAAAGAAATTCTAGGGTTTTAGATTTTCTGAAATTTTTTGTGTGATTTTCGATTCTTTCATTAGGGATCATGGTAAGAGGGAAGGAAAAGGGGTCTTCGTCATTGCGGAGGGACCCTTTTTGGAAATATAGTGTACAAGTTGACATTGGCGGCGGA
>NW_021360457.1:0-214 GCF_001605985.2 Dendrobium catenatum | reverse complement strand
AGCTAATTTGAAACTTAAAAGCATCTAGGTCAGATGGTATATTGTAAAAGGAAATATTTTGTCATGTACCAATATAAGAGACTTTGTGAACATTAAAAATGGAAGAAAAAAATTAACCAGAAAAGAAAATGATGAGTTAAGAATGTTGAAAAACACAGATATCGAGATAAGCAATGACATACCTATTTTCAGTTCCCATATAGACAGTATAGAA
>NW_021360456.1:0-239 GCF_001605985.2 Dendrobium catenatum | reverse complement strand
ATGGGTATATTTCCATCATAGGGCCTTACAAAATAAAATTACATTATGCTCAAAACATAAAAAAATATAAAATAAAAAATCTTAACCGCATCAATTTTGGTCCCTCAACTCTTTAAAATGGGATCATTTTGGTCCCAACATCCAAAATAATGGATATTGGACTTAATTGTGTTAAAATTGGAGGTATTTTCAAGTAATTATAATTTTTTAAAATAAATTTAGTAATCATTTGTTTAATA
>NW_021360455.1:0-343 GCF_001605985.2 Dendrobium catenatum | reverse complement strand
AGGTTAAATTCTAAAATAATCATATCAACTTGTTCTTAAAAAAGAATATATCATATACATGAAATTATATATGGAAACTTTATTAAAACTAGCAATATAAAATTTTTATTGAATTTAGGAGAGATAAAATATGAGAAACAAAAAATAAAAAAATAAAGTAGGATTTGAATTACCTACCATGATCTAAAGATGTTTCATAATATACCCAATAGATGAAAATGATCATGAATAGCTTTTTCTTTCCTCCCTTACCTCATCTCTCTCTCTCTCACTTACCTTTCTCCTCTTCTTCTATTTTTTCCTTTCTTCCCTTGTAAGGAAAATGAAATGTGGGGTTTCTTTA
>NW_021360454.1:0-338 GCF_001605985.2 Dendrobium catenatum | reverse complement strand
AATTGTATTTCCATCAACTACAATGGTTAATTTATTAAGAAATGTATTTGTGGAATATAAGTAAATAAATGTGTTTGTTAATGTGGCCTATGAACTTATAATTGTAATTCTTGATGCATTATAAGAAAGAATGGGATGGGTTGAGAGAGGGTCCTTGTCTTGGCTACTAGTTTTTGTTTGGTGAGTTCCACTTATATTTAACTTTTTTCATTTCTTATAATGAATTTATTGCACCAATAAGATTGATTGTAATTAAGAAGTAGAAATGAATAGTTCTAGGCTCTTAGTTTAGCTTGATCTTTACAACAACAACATCAAGCCTTTATCCCACTACGTGG
>NW_021360453.1:0-245 GCF_001605985.2 Dendrobium catenatum | reverse complement strand
TCTCTTTTTGAAGAAATTAGGAGATGATATACTCATTGTATAAATTTATATTGATGATATCATCTTTGGATATACAACTAAAAATTTTTGTGATAATTTTTCAAAAATAAAGAGTAGTGAATTTGAGATGAGTCTAATGGGAGATTTGAGTTTCTTTTTAGGCTTTAGCATTAAGCAAATTGAGGAGGGTATATTTCTTAATAAGTCAAAATATATTAAGGACATTCTCAAAAAGTATGAAATGG
>NW_021360452.1:0-356 GCF_001605985.2 Dendrobium catenatum | reverse complement strand
TTTCCGAATGTAGCCATCTACATTAATCAAAAAGTAGATTAAACTTATAATTTTGAAACAAAGCTCTCTTACCACTTGTTGAGTCTAGTAAATAGGTTGTTAGACCTAAGTTAATGTCCCAAGGCTACCAAGCGGGGGGGGGGGGGGAAATGGGTTTTTCACATCAATAAGAGGGCCGGGGGGTGCGGGGGGGGGGGGGGGGGGGGGTTGAATTGGTATTTTAAAAAATTAAACCCTCTTTGAAAATGTGTTAAACCGAATAAAAATTTTTATTAAGTATTTTATAGAAAATGTTTTTTAACCACAGAGTTTTTAAAAACAAAA
This sequence comes from Dendrobium catenatum, assembly GCF_001605985.2. Lineage (NCBI taxonomy): Eukaryota > Viridiplantae > Streptophyta > Magnoliopsida > Asparagales > Orchidaceae > Dendrobium > Dendrobium catenatum. The sequence continues at coordinate 32 of NW_021360452.1, read as the reverse complement.
ATAAAATGCGGAAAAATAAAAACAGTAAAGTA
>NW_021360451.1:0-543 GCF_001605985.2 Dendrobium catenatum | reverse complement strand
AAAAAACAATTTTTTTTTTTTGAGGGGGGGCAATTGCCCCCCCTACCTATAACATGGTTCCGCCCATGATTATGCCGTCTCTTAGGCATTGGGAAGAATTCTGGTGTCACTTGGGCATCTGGCAGTATTCCGGCGTCACTCTGGCGTCCGACGGAATTCCGGCGCCCCTCGGGCGTCAAGCAGAATTCCGGCGGTGGTCGTGGAGGAGTTTCTTCCCTCCAATCATTCTCTTCTTCTTGCTTCTAGCTTTGATCCTCTCTCATGAGAAATGAAGGATATATTTATAGATTTTCTTGAATGACATAGCTTGTAAATAGGTGTGAGATCATGGGAAAATAGGGAGTGGTCGAAATGGACGGCCGATATTGAATCCCTTGATCATGAGCTCGTTGGATTCGTCTCGTCGAGCCGCTCGATTCAATTATAAGAACGTCATATTTGGAAACCGTTTGGTGACTCGAATTATGGTTTGAACTTTCCAATAGCGCTTCGGGCCCTTGATTTGGACTCATTTGGGCTCGGATTGAGTCGAATTTGGTGTCG
>NW_021360450.1:0-217 GCF_001605985.2 Dendrobium catenatum | reverse complement strand
TATTCATTATGATTTTCTTATTTTCTTCTCAATGTTTGAACTTTTCAAAGAACATTTCTCTTTCATCTTCAACTTACCACAACAAGCAACGAAGAACATTCAACTATAAAAAAGAAGACTTTTGATGCTGCAAATCTCATCTGAAAATAAACATATAAACAAAAGCGAGGAAGATGGTGGCGACGACGACTATAAAGGTCATATCACCGCACCTCTC
>NW_021360449.1:0-1059 GCF_001605985.2 Dendrobium catenatum | reverse complement strand
TAATGTCATTAGAACGAAGTTGTTGCAAAGAGAGAGAGATAATATTAAGAAGTTGCTCGAGCCTAATAGAGGAGTTTAGAAGGAAAATTGAGTTACTTTGGTTTGTGATGGGTGAATAGATCCACAAAAAAAGACCACTTATCAACTTCATGGCTGCAACAGAAAGCTATCCTATGTTTATCAAAGTTGTAAACTGTGAAGGACAGTAAAGGATAAGTTCTTCATTTCTAATTTAATCAAAGAAATTATCATGATGGTGGGGCCTTCAAACATCATTCAGATCATTACTGATAATGCACCTGTTTGTAGAGCTGCATGTCTACTTGTAGAGCAAGCATATCCTCATATTTTTTGGACACCATGTGTTGTACAGACGCTTAATCTTACTTTGAAGAACATTTGTGCAGCTAAGAATACCGAGGCAAATGAAATCACCTATAATGAATGTCATTGGATCACAGTGATTGCTGGAGATGCAATTGTAATTAGAAATTTTATTATGAATCACTCCATGAGACTCTCTATGTTCAATGATTTCTCTAATTTAAAGATGCTTGCTGCTTGCAGTTGCTGCTTGCTGCTTGCAGTTGCTGCTTGCAGTTGCTGAAACTCGATTTGCCTCAGTAATAGTGATATTGAGAAGATTCAAAAAAATAAAAAATGCTCTTAAAGCTATGGTGATCAGTGACAAATGGTCATGTTATAGGAAAGATGATGTTGGAAAGACTAGATATGTAAAAGAGAAGCTTTTAGATGATTTATGATAGGATGAGATTGAATACATCATAACTTTCACAGACCCAATTTATGAGATGTTGAGAGTAGCTGATACGGATAAGTCTTGTTTACATCTCACTTATGAGATGTGGGATTCAATGCTAGTCAAAGTAAAAAAAAAAATTATATATAAACATGAGAGAAGACACTTCATGAAGACTCAAGCTTTTGGGATGTTATTTATGCTATTCTTGAAGATAGGTGGAGCAAAAGTAATACACCTTTACATTGCTTGACTCACTCATTAAATCCAAGGTAAATTTCAATATTTTTTCATTATGA
>NW_021360448.1:0-377 GCF_001605985.2 Dendrobium catenatum | reverse complement strand
ATATTTGGGCACTCTGGCGGTGTGAATGATAACATCGTTGTGATATTTTATCCAACACTATGGCATTGTACCATACTTTAAAATTTTCTCTTTTCCTATATTTTTCTATGTAAACACAACTAAAATGACATGTTTTGACTAACAAATTAATTTATAAATCATAACATTATTTACACTTATCACCAATCCATTATAAAAATTTAAATTATCAATCATTCAGGTAACACTGCCATTGCCATGTCCCAAGTCCTGGATGAGAAAAGTAAAGGGTTGCATTAGATAGTCCACAACCAGCGTAAAACTTGTCGAATAATAATGACATGAATCCTTTAAGAAATTATGTTAAAGCTAGGGCGTCCCCTGGAAGCGACGCGCTG
>NW_021360447.1:0-229 GCF_001605985.2 Dendrobium catenatum | reverse complement strand
TTTTAAACATATCATAATTTCAAATAAACTTGTACTTTTCAATTGGAAGGTCTTGTCAGTATTAGTGCATTATAGCTTTTGTGGTGCTCTTTTCAAGCTTCGCATGAGATTTGGCTTTCCTACTCATTCATTCTAATGATAGATAGGATTTACAAAAGGTTTAAATGTTTAAATAGTTCAAATCAACTTTCCTACTCATTATTAAATGGTCATTATATATATATATATA
>NW_021360446.1:0-399 GCF_001605985.2 Dendrobium catenatum | reverse complement strand
TATATCCTGCAAAATCAGAATCAGAATATCCAATAATTTTAAAAGAAGTGCTATGCTTAGGGTATCAGATTCCTAAGTTTTGGGTCCCTAAAAGATATCTAAGAATTCTCTTAACTGTAGTCAGGTGGGATTCCTTAAAGTCAGCTTGAAATCTAGCATAAAGACAAACTATAAACATTACATCGAGTCGGCTAGCAGTCAGATAAAGTAAAGATCCAATCATCCCTCTATACTTCTTTTGATCAACAGACCTCCCACTTGGGTCCTTATCCAATTGAACACTGGAGGTCATGGGAGTATTAATTAGCTTGGCTTTATCCATCTCATACTTCTTCAAGATATCCTTTATGTATTGTGATTGTTTTAGAAAGGTTCTATCATCTAATTATCTTATGCTAA
>NW_021360445.1:0-205 GCF_001605985.2 Dendrobium catenatum | reverse complement strand
AACAACTTATAATTAGGTCTAGTATTTATTAAAAATCGGAAACCCTTAAGATTAACATTAATTTTAGAAGTCAAATTTTGACCCCTTAGTTAACGTATCCGGATAATCTTATAAAATCTATTAATTCCTCCAACTCCTAAAATTTTCTTAAATAGGTTAATAAAATTATTAACCAATCCATTAAAATCAGTAAAACATATCTTTT
>NW_021360444.1:0-313 GCF_001605985.2 Dendrobium catenatum | reverse complement strand
GGTTATTTTAAAAATCTTTTAATCAAACCAAAATTCACCACAAAGAAATTTAACGTGTAGAAATTAAATGCGAGAAAAAATATTAGTAAAGGACACAAAAATTTATAGTAGTTTGGTCAACTCGACCTACATCCACCCCCTGAAGGAGCCCTCCGAGTATTGCACTAAACTCAGTGATTCTCCTTTTCCTCCCACAATAAGGCAGAGAAGCCTGTACAAAACCTTCTTTCCACTGACACCGATAAGGAAAAGAACCCAACTCCTTTTGCTTCGACCTGAAGGAGGTAGATAAGCTTGATTGATTGCTTAAGTG
>NW_021360443.1:0-291 GCF_001605985.2 Dendrobium catenatum | reverse complement strand
CAATACCTAAACAATGCTTAGATTTTTTATATAAAAATTATAAATACCCCACTTAATATACGCAAGTATACATACCAAATGAAATAATATATTGATAGAGTAGAGTATCGATCCCACAAACAAGAATATTTACTTGCAAATACTAATATTGTATATTACAATTATAGAAATTATCACACTCAATAAAAATAAGTTTTGATGGAGATTCAATCACTTAATTTAAAATAAAAAATATAAAATGAAACACTATTTTGATAAAATATTTTGGATAAATGGAATGTAAATAAAATA
>NW_021360442.1:0-305 GCF_001605985.2 Dendrobium catenatum | reverse complement strand
AGACAGATGATCTTGACATAGGCTAAAGGTGGAAAGTGGTAAATGGTATTTTTCTCAAAGTTGTGATTACTACAATATTTGAAGTACTAAAAAACTCATTCAATATAAAAATAATACTTTAGTTGCCTATTTATTCCATCGAACATATGCATCTCAAGAGATTTAAGAATCCAAATAAAACAATAAGAATATAATGCATAAGCTTGATTGGCCTTAGAAGGCATTTCAAATTAAAGAAGCAAAAGCTTTAATATGCAAAGTAAACTATACAGTACTTGTTGCATTGAATTAAAAACAACAGTTGA
>NW_021360441.1:0-407 GCF_001605985.2 Dendrobium catenatum | reverse complement strand
GAAGTAAATAATATTTTGTTAAAATAAAAGCTAAAATATACTTAAAATTTTGTTAATTCTATATTACATCATTTAGAATATAAAAATAAATTATCATTAAAAAAATTAAAGATGTTTATAAATTAGCTTAAACTTAATATTCATTTTTAATTACATAATAATGATATTTGTGAATTAAAACAACCAAAAGTGATGAAATCAGAATGACGTCATCTTCTAGAGTTGGCCTGTGGCAGGCATTAGTTGAATTCTATGAAAATATTTATTTTGTGCAAGATACGACTACTATTGTGACAACGTTGACCGAATTGGCTGTTCAATCCCTCTTCATCTCTTAAAGTTGAATCTCTCTAAAATGTTAAGCTTAATATATAATTTAATTGTGTGAGATTAGCTTTTATTTCCAT
>NW_021360440.1:0-216 GCF_001605985.2 Dendrobium catenatum | reverse complement strand
ACAAGATCCTCTCTCTCTCCCTCTCTCTCTTTCTCTTCTCAAGGTCTTCTCAGGTCAATGCAGCAGCCAAAGGTCTCTTTAAAATGTTGAAGAAGAGCTCTTTAAATAGAAGAGCTCAAGAGGAGCTCATTAATTGTAAGTAGCCGACTTTATCGTCCAGGCCGATATGGTTATCGGCCTGGCCGATCAGTACAAATCAAAGAAGATCGGCCAGAG
>NW_021360439.1:0-378 GCF_001605985.2 Dendrobium catenatum | reverse complement strand
AAAGGCAGGATTTATTAGACAATTGTGATTGAAAGCCGCTGTCCCTTTAGAAAGATGAACTGTGGTGGATCCACGCGATTGCATATTTTTAATATTGCAATAATACTATAATTATGAATGATTATGATCATACCTAATTAGGTGAGCAATATTGAGCCATTAGAATTTTTTAAAATATATTCATATAGTATTTTGACTTAGTATTTCATTAAAATCATGGGCAGAGGGAGGAGGGACATGTGTAAAATTGCAAGAATATGGACAAGACAAGACAAGAGAGTATTTGGCAAGAAGACAAACTTCACTGCTTGTAAACAGATGTACATGAGTATATATAGAGCACCCTTAGGTGTAGGTACACGTGTAATAACATTATTG
>NW_021360438.1:0-207 GCF_001605985.2 Dendrobium catenatum | reverse complement strand
TTGTTTTTGCACAGTCCGTACTATTTTTTGGGTGTTAATTGTATTCTTAGAAAAAGGATCCACAGGCTCGTAGGTTTTTTGGTCTTTTTGGATTGTAACTCTTCTGAGCATTAGTGAGCTAGTGGAACCTTTTAAGGACCTTGTAACCGATTTTTTGGAAATTAACACGTAGGCCCCTCTGTGGGTTATATATATATATATATATAT
>NW_021360437.1:0-615 GCF_001605985.2 Dendrobium catenatum | reverse complement strand
TTCCGATTAGGCAGACACCAGGCGTTGTGATTCTTTTATTTGCCAACCCGATTTTGTCAGGCAAATACTGAGTCACCCCAATCCACTGTCCTGAAATAGGCAGGAGGATATGGGACCCCTTTCACCTTCTATCCTGCTGATTCGATATAGTCAGACAGATAGTTGGTGGACTCTCACTACCTTACTTTTGATTCTTCTCTTGGCTCCGCTGCTGCTACGGAGTGAGGCCAGAAGAGAATTCCCCTACCCTTTTTCACCGTAGTGGTGATCTTCACTTTTGATTCTCGTTTCTGCTCTGCCCTTGCTATAGGACGAGGCTAAAGGAGAATCTCCTTACCTCGTTTTCACCTTTTTTTTTTAGGTGATCTTTACCGTTGGTTCCACCCTTGGCTCTACCCTTGTCAAAGGGTAAGGCCAGGAGAAGACCACACTACTGGTTCACTGCTTCAGTGATACCTTGCCTACGCACTGCTTTTTTCACTCTCCCCTAGGCTCTACCCTCGTTGTAGGATAAGGCCAGGGGATGAGTTTCCTACCTTCTTCCACCTTTGCTGATACCCTTTCGTTCTTTTACTTGAGCTCTCTACTTTACTCTCTGTGGCTTAGTCGGTCAAC
>NW_021360436.1:0-309 GCF_001605985.2 Dendrobium catenatum | reverse complement strand
TGTTTGCTAGGGCACTACTTCTAGACCTAGGTTAGGCGCTGGGTTTTATTTTTCTGCTGTGTGCCGGAGCTTTCCGTGGATTTTATTGCATGCTGTTTGAAAAATGATTGGTGTGTTTGCTTACTTTTTCTGTACTCTATGATGTGATGAGCGCTAGATCTACCCATAGGTTAGGAGCGCTATATATATAATATTCTTCCATGCAGGTGGCCATGCTCAATGCTAATAAAAAGGGGGAGCATTATAATAATTTCTAATAATATTTTATGCATGTGCTTGCTCAGCTCCCCCTAAATAAAATGAGGGCTA
>NW_021360435.1:0-226 GCF_001605985.2 Dendrobium catenatum | reverse complement strand
AGTGGTAGTGGGGCCATAATATGTAAGTTTCCTATTTACTTTTCTCCCGTAAGCAGATCCTGAAAGCTTAAATTTGAGATCCCAGCCTTTATTGACATTTCGTCGAGCATTTTGTGAGCATTGCACAGGATCGACGTTATCAGTCAAATTTAAATGGATCGTTTTCACACCTGCACTAAAAACTTTCCTAATACGACTACTAGCAGCTTTGCCACAAATTTCCACA
>NW_021360434.1:0-234 GCF_001605985.2 Dendrobium catenatum | reverse complement strand
GAAGTTTTAACCTGCGGGTTGGCTTTGGAAATCCTGCTGGCTCTTTCCACCCTTTCTTTCTCATTCCCTCCGAAAATCCTGCGGGCTCTTTCCAACCTTTCTTCTCGGGCTTCTAACCTCTTTCGTCTCTCCGCAAATGCCATTCCACCTGTATCCCTCTTCTCTAAGTGCAGCAACTTTAGGGTGTCGTCATTTTATTTGCAATAGTCGTTTGTATTGGTGTAAGTTTTCTTT
>NW_021360433.1:0-223 GCF_001605985.2 Dendrobium catenatum | reverse complement strand
ACATCACTCCTTCTCCCAACCGTGGCCGAGCCCCCCCCCCTCTTTCCTTGTGACATCCCGCCTGCTCTACCTGCTGTCCAATCCATATTCCAGCAAGTTCCCTTGCTAAGAGGCACCCAGGAAAGCTGCAGGTTGCTCTCCAAGGTGTCCAGCAGCACTAGGAGCAAGCTGAATCCTGACAGACCCGTATTGGGTGCTGTCCAGGGCCTTCCACGAGTCCAGA
>NW_021360432.1:0-687 GCF_001605985.2 Dendrobium catenatum | reverse complement strand
GGGGCTGGGGAGGAGGAGGCTCCCGCTCCCGCTCCCATTCTTAATCCTGTTCCTCTCCACCAGCACTTATCGTTTGATCAGTTAATAGAGAGGTTTGATCGATGGGAGACCCGTTTTGACGCTTATGTTTCTACACAAGAGCAGCAACATTCTGAGGACATCGCCCGCTACGAGTAGCACCGCACAGAGGATTTAGCCTGATTTGATAGTTACCTTACTCACCACCAGCAGCAGCATGACCAGGACATCGCCTGGTTCAATGCTAAGTTCACCACGCTTTCCAGCTACTTTCAGCAGCCACCTCCACCACCTCCATCTGATGATCAGGGTCCCTCATTTTTCTAGTCTGTATTTTCTGTTGTGTGTTTTTAATTTTATGTAGTTTGATTTTTAGTCTGTTTTTGTCTCTGTTGTGTTGTTTTCTTTTGTGTATCTGGACCCTCTTTTTGTGATGACAAAAGGGGGAGTAGGTTGTGGTAGGAAAAAGGATATGTAACTTTGAATTATTAATGAACTATTTTTTTTTTTAGTTTTTCCTACTTGTGTTTGTCATCATCAAAAAGGGGGATATTGTTGCAAATCTATTTTCATGGCTTATGTTTTGATGATTGACAAACACTTGGACTGCTTGTTACTTTTAACTTTTCAGGAATCAAAGATCGGACCAACAAACGGAGCCAGTTCAAG
>NW_021360431.1:0-1963 GCF_001605985.2 Dendrobium catenatum | reverse complement strand
AGTTTGGGTTGACCCAGCAACCCGAAATTGACCCAAAAATGACTCAAAATTGACACGAAAACTACTATTTGACCCGAAAACCCGAGATTGACCCATTTTGACCTGATTTTGACCCAAAAATTGAAGATTGACCCGATTTTGACCCAAAAAACTAGCAATTTTAGGTCAAGTTTGGGTCATTCGTGTCGGGTCGGGTTTGAAAACCTGACCCATTTTTAAAAATGAGTCAGGTTCAGGTTAACCCAAATAGTGCCGGGTCAATTCTTAGTTCGACCCAAACCCAACCCGTTGACCCAAATTGACACCCCTAATCCCATGGCCTGGCTTGACCTAGGCTGAGCAAAAACTGATCCAAACCATATAGGTTTAGGTCAATCTAAGCCACCCAAATATCTTAGGTTACCTTATAACCAATTAAGCTCATGGTTGAGCTCACTAGACTCTCAGCCACCTTTCCACTTCAGCCTGACCCAATCCCTGGCCCTAGATGAGTCTTTAGGTACTCAGTTGGATCATCAATGATGAGGGGAAAGAGAATAGTCTCAATTACTTAGCCAAAAACTTCTTACTATGAAAATCTGATACCCTTCGATCGAGAAATATTATCTTGCTTTAGTATTTGTAGCCCAAAAATTAAGACATTACATGCTTTATGATTCAATCAGCTTGATTTCCAAAGTCAATTTGTTGTAATATCTTATAACTGACATACATTGTTAGGATGCTTAGCTCGGTGGTCTATGCTATTACTTTGATTCAAGATCACTTTCATTCCCCTGCGTGCTGTGAAAGGATAGGCTATTGCTGCCTGTCGATTCTCCTTTAAATGATGATTTATGAACAAATCATGAGTTTAAGAGAATTCGATGATCCTGTCTTGGAATTATATTTTGATGGTGCAACATCCACTCATTGGGGACAAACCCAAAAATTTTTGATTCCTAAAATGTCATAATTGGCCTAATTTTCATAACACCAAAGAATGGAATAATACATTTTTCCTATCATTTATTAGAGACTTACATGAACAACGAGGCTGAGTATGAAGCTTTCATACTCAACTTGGAACTTATAATTCTGAAGGAGATTAAAGAGATTAAAATCTTTGGTGATTCTCAGAAGGTGATTCACTAGGTTGCAAGAATTTATAACGTTTTAAATCCTAATATCCTCAAATACCACCAGTACACTAGTCACATGCTCGGGTAGATACCTATCATAACTTTGTATAGGGTTTCCCGTAGAAGTAATTCTACTGTGGATGCCATAATAAAGCTTGTAAAGAAATTTGCGTGCCCAGAAGAAGACTCCATTCCTATAGAAATCCATGGTCGTTAGGCCATATGCCCTACAGATTTGGAGCACATCAACAAGAAATCTCCCTATATCCTTTTTGCCTCTTTAGTAATTGATGAATAAGGAGACTGGAGACAGTCGTTAATCGGCTACCTTTGGAGGGTAAAATTTCCTATGATAAATCCCTTGCCAATCAAATTAAGAAATGTGCCATATCATACACACTAGTCAAAAATATGTTATACCACTGATCATTCGATCAAATATGGCTATGTTGTTTGGACAAATGAGAAACCCTGAAGATCATTAACGAGGTCTGTTCCAGACTATATGGCGCTCATCAATTAGTTCCAAAAATGAAGTTGAAAATCAAAAGACTTGGATACTACTAACCTATAATGATTAATAATTGCATGAATAATACAAAATATTGTCATCAATGTCAGTTCTATGGTGTGGTTTTACATTAGCCACCTAATGTGTTGCATCCCATGATAGCCTCATGGCCTATCAAAAGTTGGGGCACAGATGTTATCCGGTTGATCGACTCTCCTTCTTCAAAGGGTCATCACCTCATATTAGCTGCGACTGGCTGCTTTCTAAAGTGGTCGGAAGCGATTCCCCTATGCAATGTGACATCACATTATATTTTGAAGTTCTTTTATGA
>NW_021360430.1:0-274 GCF_001605985.2 Dendrobium catenatum | reverse complement strand
AGGCATTCCTCACCACCTTGTCCTCTTCTTATCACTTCGGCATATGCGCCAGGTGATAGTTGAGTGTTCCTCGTCCTCTTCATATCTCCTCGGCATATGCATCGGGTGATTGTTGAGTGTACTTTCCTCTTTTGTCCCACCGTTGCGAATATGGTCAGGTAGACATTAGACTTTCGGGAGGGCTCATTATTCGCTGTTGCGAATATGGTCAGGAGAATTTTGAGCCATTCTTATTCACTGTTGCGATCTGGTCAGGCGAATGTTGAACTCCCCT
>NW_021360429.1:0-287 GCF_001605985.2 Dendrobium catenatum | reverse complement strand
AAGGAGGCAAAAGGGACCTCTATGTAATTCAATGGCGATAATGTCAGGTTTACCTGAACTCCATTGAATATGTTTAAGAAAAAATAACCAAATCTTTTATGAGTAAAAATTGATATTCAGTATGGATATAAGAGAAAGTAAAGATTAATGTTTATGAAATTTATAAACGTTCTTAAGTAGTTTAACTTTGATTTCTGTTTAATGTTTTAAATTTCTTTATCGTTCAAGTTCAATATTATTAAAAAGTTGAATTACTTGCTGAGCCTCACAGCTCACCAGAACTTTCT
>NW_021360428.1:0-1444 GCF_001605985.2 Dendrobium catenatum | reverse complement strand
GGACAAGAGACTCTAGGGAAGAAGAAGTGGAACAATGTTTGGAGAAACCCTTGTGAATCCCCTAACAAGCTCCCCCTCACAAGATCCTCTCTCTCTCTCTCCCTCTCTCTCTCTCTCTCGCTCCTTTAGGTTTTCTCAGATCAAGACAGCAGCCAAGGATATTACAAAATGTTGAACAAGAGCTCTTAAATAGAAGAGCTTCAAAGGGGCTCATTAATTGCAAGTTGTCAACTTTATCATCCAAGATGATATGTAAATCGTCCTGGCCGATCAGTACAAATATCATAGGATCGGCCAGAGTTTCGCCCTGAATGCAAACTGGACGATTGAAAATTTGCTTGATCGTTCCGGACAATCTCACAACTGTCCTAGTCGATCAGTTCAAATCAGAGGAAAATTGTTCAGTGCATCGCCTTGAATTTGAGCTATCTGATCCAAATCGACCAGCGCATCGCCCAGAATTTATACTTGTCGATATTTATAGTCTAGGAGCAACCAAGGGTTTTTGAATGGATCGTCCAGGATGATCTTGTGATTGTCCAGGATGATGTGATCATATCAATCATCCTTAATTACTCCCATGATTGTAGGATCAATTTAGGCATAATTATATAATATCGTCTAGGCCAATCAAAGAATCGTCCTGGTCGATTTCCAAAAATACAGAATACTTAAATTGATCTTGGCGACAAATTCTTTTTGTATTGATCATATCATCCTGGCCGATACAGGTATCGTCCAGGCCGATCGGTTAATTACGGCTGCCTTAACTAAGAAATCCTGATTAGAACTTCTATTTTGAACTCGATTGTCCAAGACGATATAAATATCGTCCGGAACGATGTGAGTGAAAACACAAGTTCTAAATCTCTCAAATGTGTGTGTAGGGTTACATAACTTCAGTCACTTCAAATAATTGCAATTGAATCAAGAAAGAAAAAAGAAAAATACAGACTGATTCAACCCTAATCTTCCTAATCTTGAGCTGGTTCTGATTTCCGTCTGATCTTTGATTCCTAAAATGTCAGTAGTAACATGCAGTTGAAGAAAAGAAAGAGAGTTTGTCAATCATCAAAATATAGTCCATGAAATTGAATTTGCAATAATCTCCTCCTATTTGATGATAGAAAAACACTACGATAATTATTTTAAAAATAGCAGTGTAAACTTATGGAATCGAAAGTGTAATAAACATCCTAAACTACTCCCCCTTTTGACATCACATAAAGGAGGAGGAAACAAAGAAAGCAAATCAAAATAATTTTTTTTTTCTTTTTAACCAAGGCATGAATATGATGTAGCATTCCATGTGATTGATTTTTAAAAAACTTATGAGTTAATGAGTTAACATCATCTAGAATCCAAAGAACGGTAGAATATTCGATCATGGTTTCCCTTATCTCAGACTTTCTTTTAGGGTAGAATAGTCTTTTGAAATTAATGT
>NW_021360427.1:0-405 GCF_001605985.2 Dendrobium catenatum | reverse complement strand
ACTAAATGCCAAGTCAAATTCAAGAAAGATTACTAGGGAACACTATTTCTTATATATAACAAGGAAATACGCACAAAATAACAATCTTACATTTCAAAATCAAAACAACAAAAGTTTGAAATTACATAAGATATCTACATAACCAAAAGCATCACATCTAATACTAGTGCTCATCAGCAGACTGTCAGGCATCAAATAAATTGTCATTTCCACCCTGAAAATAATATAAATAGAATGAGATAATAATACCATCAAATAAATTGTCAAGCAATTTACATTTAACTTAAATTTTTTTTTATACCATTTCTAATCCTCCATGTGGTGGATGATTCCTTTGAATTTCTTGCACAAACTGTCTCATCTCATCATGAAATGAGCCAAATTCTCTCGCCTGATTATCACGAA
>NW_021360426.1:0-692 GCF_001605985.2 Dendrobium catenatum | reverse complement strand
ATAGTTCACCGCAGCTTATTATCTTTGTTTGGGACGACTTTTTATTGCTTCTTAAAGTTGTTTTTAGCATAAAAACTTAATTTTTTGAACTAAAAAGCTGTTTTAAGAAGCAGGAAGAAAGCCGTCTCTAACGGGAGTCTCTTTTATGTGCTTTCTGTAGCTATCTATATATGTTATGGGATGATAGAATTCTAAATGATTTGTAACAGAAGATTTCTATGAGATTATGGAAGTTAAATAAATGTTTCAGGAAACAGGTTATGCTTTCTGAATCAGAGAGATTTGAGAAGATGAAGTGATGTTCAGAATGTTTGCAGCATAATTGATTCTGTTAGGTGGTTAGCAGAGCTGGGAAAAGTGATTAATGGAAAGTTGGAAACCAACAATGCTTTGTTTTTTAGTATGAATAAGCAACTTTTTACTATGAGAATGGGAATTGAGATCTTTGAATCTCCTCATTTTCTCTTTCTCGCTCTCTTTTTTGAAGATACTATCCAAAATGAAGACATTAGGCATGCAATGAAGGTTTCGTTTGAGACAGTTTTTTTACTGCTTTCTAAAATAATTTTTAAGTTCAAAATTTGTTTGAACTGAAAATATTGGTAATAGAAAGCTGCTTTAGAAAACAATAAAAAATCTATCCCAAATGAAGCCTAAGGCTTCGTTTGGGATGGCTTTTTTATTGCTTTCTA
>NW_021360425.1:0-263 GCF_001605985.2 Dendrobium catenatum | reverse complement strand
AGGGGATTGCTCGCCTCGTCGTAGGCTTCGGACCGGGGTCCCATCCCACCACGTGCAATAAAGGCGTGTATAGGCGATTTTCCGGTCCGCCGCATACAACGAAACGATAATCTGAGTTTTAGAAAATTTGTACCTTCGCAGGGTTGTAGATGTTGGCACATGGAAGCTCGAGGATCAAGGGAGATAAGTATTTATTAATTGTAATCAATATTAATTGTAAGAATATTTAATTAATTATAATCCATAATTAATTATTAATTATT
>NW_021360424.1:0-407 GCF_001605985.2 Dendrobium catenatum | reverse complement strand
TTATTTTGGTTGCATGGAACTTCTCCAATCGCTGAGAAGTGAAGTTTGCAAGATAAATTTCAAAGTAGTTGAATTTTAATACAAGTGTTGGCAAGATATTTATGAACATAACGACTAGGATGACTATAATGTTTAGATATTTTATAATACAATACGAGTTGCTAGCTTCATCTCATGCATTTAACCTTAGTTTTCTATGACATCATTGACAAAATAACTTCTCTAGAGCTATTTATATGGTTTTTCGATGTCTATCTGTTTCTTTTTGTGCAGGTTATTACTTTTTTTAGGGATTGGTTGCCGCTTCAAATTTCTCAATCTTAGCGATCTCCTTTTTTGGTGATAGCTCCTAACCTCTCAATATACTAATAAATCAGGCTTTCACATCACTTTTTATGACATACTAC
>NW_021360423.1:0-431 GCF_001605985.2 Dendrobium catenatum | reverse complement strand
CCTAGCGGTACCCAGTGGCACCCAACGATATCGAGTGCCGGTACTTAGCGCGGAATAAGACTTGTGCGGACGGTTCTCCCATCCGCACTCCGCTCCTAATAATTTCTCCGCATCAACAGAGAACTGTAGGGATTTTGTGAGCGTGCGTAATAATTATATAATAATTACTATTGTGCTTTTATTCTGCACACTCACATAATCCGGATTTAGCTTCGACTTAGATTCCGCACATAATAGCACTAGTCATAAGCTGATATCAAATCCCATGAGAAGTTAAGATCATTGAGCTTAAATTATATATTGATTCACTTTCATATATTTATTACATTAAGCAACTAAGGTCATCTCCGATCAAACGTCAAATATAGTTATTTGCTATTTGCGGCCTGCTCCACTCATATACTAATTTCAGCGGCAATTTTGTGACGTGG
>NW_021360422.1:0-235 GCF_001605985.2 Dendrobium catenatum | reverse complement strand
TTAAAACAACTTTTTAGTTAAAAAGGTTTAATTTTTCTACTAAAATGTTGCTTTAAGTAACAATAAAAAGCCGTCCCAAATGAAGGCTTCGTTTGGGACGGCTTTCTTGCTGCTTCTTAAAGCAGATTTTTAGTACAATTTTTTTAATTTTTATGCTAGAAAGCTGCTTTAAGAAGCAGTAAAAAAGCCGTCCCAAATGAAGCCGAAGCCTAAGGACGGCTTTCATATTGCTCCT
>NW_021360421.1:0-527 GCF_001605985.2 Dendrobium catenatum | reverse complement strand
AGTTTCACACACATCACTTGAATATGATTTTAAGAAGACTAAAGAGATGGAGAAAATTTTGAGGATTGAAAATGAGGTCTTAAAGAGCACTAATTTGAAGATTCAAAATGAACTAGAAACATGTAAGAAAACAAGGATGACATTTACTTTTGATCAATTGCTGAAACCTAGGAAGAGGCATTATAACTCAAACCACTTAAGAAATCCTTTTCCTAGAGATAGATGTTTTTCATGTGGCATGCTAGGACACATTTTACACACTTGCACAGTTCACCATAGTACACATTGGGTGTGGAGACCTAAGGTGCATGATCCACAGCATACCACACATGCATTGCATTCTACTCTAGACCTGTCAATTTTGGGTTACGGGTCGAACCCAACCCGACCCGTAACTGACCCGGATTTATTCGGGTTCAGGTCAACCCGACACGGTTTTATAAACAGGTCGGTTTTTGAAACCCGAAACCGACCCGTCTCGGTTTTGGGTTAACCCGACCCGACCCGTGGAATTGCCGGACGCGGAC
>NW_021360420.1:0-220 GCF_001605985.2 Dendrobium catenatum | reverse complement strand
TGGGATCTACGAAGATGCTGCATATTTCATACCAAAAGGGTCCTCGTCCCGTTCTAAATTGGAGATCAAATTTGAGGAGAAAATGGTTGGACAAAAATTCAACCAAAAGACAAAAATTCAACCAAAAGAAAGAAAAAGATAAAAATATCAATCAAGAAATGACACAATCGAGTAGTGAAGACAACTCTGATATCATTGTCCTTAGACCTCCAAGCACATT
>NW_021360419.1:0-397 GCF_001605985.2 Dendrobium catenatum | reverse complement strand
CGACTACATGAATCCTTTTTCTCCATTGTGTCCTATTTAAAGGTCAAATTCTAGTACTCGTTTAATAAACAAATAAAAAACATGGAACCAAACAAATCCACCCACAACCAGGATGGCCCAAACTTAACCTAATAATATATTTTTATTAAAAAAAATTATAACTTGTCAACTATAGCATTTGGATTAATTAATCAAAAGTAAGAAGAGCATACCAACAAGTAAAAGAATTTAAGGAAAAAAATAATTAAATAGACCACTATCAAGTCAGGATTGGGTCACTATCTGGTTAACATGTTAACTGGAAGGTTTGCTGATTAAAGGAGCCAAAATTCTGAACCTGAGCTACTTATTAAAATGGTCAATCTGAATTTAAAATTGTTAGGTCGGGTTATTAGGC
>NW_021360418.1:0-312 GCF_001605985.2 Dendrobium catenatum | reverse complement strand
ATTAGAAATGATATTTTATTATTAGATTTAAATGAGATTTACTTTTAACATGACACAATGGCGAAAAAGGATTCTTGTCCCCGACCCAATGTAGTGGGACAAAGGCTTGATGTTGTTGTTGTATTGTAAGTGAATGACAAAAGATGCACTATACAACAACAACATCAAGTCTTTATCCCCATAATTCCTTTTTCTCTATTGTGTCATGTTAAAAGTTAAATTCTCATTTAAATATAATAAATAAAGGTTATTTCTAATATTTTCTAATCATGTCATTTTAGGTCTACCTCTACCTTTCTTAACATAAGCCAA
>NW_021360417.1:0-335 GCF_001605985.2 Dendrobium catenatum | reverse complement strand
AGAGAAAATCTCCGGACTTCCTTGCCAAGAGAGGGGCCTCAGAAAACTGAGGGAAGACCTCAATAGAAAGAACAGAGGGAGATGAGAACAAAGGAGGGGAAGAAGAGAAGAAAATAGAAGAAGAAGACGAGTGGAGTGATTTTCTAAAGGCTTGAAGGGCCTATTTCGACATTTTTGGGGTCCCCGGATGCGTTTTTCGACGTTCCGAACTCAATTTTGATACTTTCAGAGCTCACCGAGGCCTCTACAGTCAAGTTTGTGCAAATGTTCAACTTTTGGAACACAATTTTTGCAATTCGGCCAATTTAAAAGTTTGGAACAAATATTTTCGGACT
>NW_021360416.1:0-285 GCF_001605985.2 Dendrobium catenatum | reverse complement strand
TCTGGAATGAAATTATTTGTAAACAGATTTGTTAATTTGAGTATTAACTCGGATATAGAGACAAAGAAGAATCCTGTGAAGATGAGTATCAACAATACTCATGAAGCTCTGAACTTAGAGAACCATTTGGCTGTTGATAAGGTAATTGATAAAATGCCGACTTATTCTGGTAAAGTCTGTATCAATAATACCTGGAGTAACAAGCCTTACATCAAGATTGATTTCAAAGAAGATGAAAGCATGATTTTTGAAGATGGGAAAGCTGTTAAAATGAATGAAGCTCTG
>NW_021360415.1:0-327 GCF_001605985.2 Dendrobium catenatum | reverse complement strand
ATTATTTTTAAAATATAGTATATAAAAAAATGAATAAAATAAGCCCAGGAAACCAAAATTGGATTAGAAATGAAATTCTTATGCAATTTTGAAGTTCTGGGTAATTTTTGAATTAAAATATGGTTTTAATATGCCGGGTCAAACGGCGGCGTTGACCAGGGCCCGACTTCTCCATGCGGCACAATGGGATTCAGCAATATAAGCAGTAGCAGTCAAGTGGGTCAAGTAACTTAACTAGCGTGACATGTCTTTGAGCCATCAGATCCATCACAACATGGATCCAACGGTAGAGAGAAAACCTACGGGATTAAACTTAATTCAGAATGA
>NW_021360414.1:0-270 GCF_001605985.2 Dendrobium catenatum | reverse complement strand
AACACCAAATCACCATAGCGCCATGATGGAAGATAGTTGAAAATGGTTGAACTAATAGGTTATTGTGATGAATGGTGTATTAGCACATTGATCCAATGGTACCACAAAGCTGCCTAATCAGCATAATGGCACTAGTTTAGTTCTTTTGAAAAATTATAAATAGGAATCTTATATCTCATATAAGGGGTTGGAAAGATAGAGAGATGTGTGTGGTTGTGTGTGTGTGTGTGTGTGTGTGTGTGTGTGTGTGAGTGAGTGAGTGAGTGAGAG
>NW_021360413.1:0-221 GCF_001605985.2 Dendrobium catenatum | reverse complement strand
TATCAAAATTATAATAATAATATTAAAATTATTTAAGTCTAAAAAGAATATGAGATTGATAGCCTTAACTTGATCTAGTTATAAGCTAACTTAAATTTTTAAAAAAATTAGATTTTTTAATGAATTCAATTTTTGTATTACTTTTTAAATTATACCACTTTTTAGATCAATTAAGTAAGAATAATCATATAGGCAAATAAATATTTCAAATAAAGGACAAA
>NW_021360412.1:0-361 GCF_001605985.2 Dendrobium catenatum | reverse complement strand
TAGCAAAATTTTTTACATTATTTTAATTATAGAGTTTCTAGATTTTATTTGGAATATCATTCTTCATGCTTCTTAAAATAGTCTTTTAGTAAAAAAATAAAAGAATTTGTACTAAAAAAGTTACTTAAAAAACAATAAGAAAGCCATTTCAAACGAAACTTGGGATGGACTTACTTCTTGTTAAAACAACTTTTTTAATACAAAATGATATGTCATAAAAAAAACTATCTTGATTGGGCACGAATCTTGAGGCAAAATCAATCCGGAAACTTCAAAATTAAATACATGATCATTTGAATTCTGATTTCAACAAACTTATAGTCGAACTGAGCGTCACAGAAATACGAACCCAACGACACCA
>NW_021360411.1:0-260 GCF_001605985.2 Dendrobium catenatum | reverse complement strand
ATAATATTAATTGATTATTATGTATTATATATATCTCAAAATAAATAAAAATTTTTAAAAATGATTTTGATTAAATTTATTTAGAATATTTTAATCTAATTTTTTTATTGGAGAAATAAATATAATATAAGGTGATTAGGAGGGATTTGAATATTATTTATTTTTTAATTAATAATGTACCTCACAAAGTAAATTCAAGAATTTAAATTTTATTAATAACAAATTTTAATTATGATATTTTCATATAATTTTGAGTTTAA
>NW_021360410.1:0-254 GCF_001605985.2 Dendrobium catenatum | reverse complement strand
TTAAACGACTTACAAACAAAGACTCTAACAAGACACCTAAAGAAGTTTCATTCCATTAGAAGAGGGATACAGGTGAGGTGGTCACTTGCGGAGAGACGAAAGAGGTTAGAAGCCGAGAAGAAGGGTGGAAAGAGCTTGCAAGATTTCCAGAGGAGGTGGAAGAAGGTGGACAAAGCTCGCAAGCTTCTCCAAGAAAATCCCAAGGATTTCTTTTCCTAAAATAACTTATCACTCTCTTTTAAAACATTACAAAA
>NW_021360409.1:0-328 GCF_001605985.2 Dendrobium catenatum | reverse complement strand
AAACTTTAATGAATTTTTATAAAAAATTTTTAAACCGTAACTTTTTATACAAAAAAAATGCAGAAAATAAAAAGCAACAAAAATAAATGACACAAGATTTATAGTGGTTCCATCTAAACCAGACCTGCATCCACTCCCCAGAGGCACCCTCTGAGTATTGCACTAATACAAATAGTGTCTCTCCTTTTGCACCAACAGCAAGGCGGATAAGCCATTACAAACACTCTTTCCACCACTACCCGGGACAGCACAGAACCGTCATCCTTTTACACTATCCCTAGCGTTGGCAAAGAATCGTCCGTCCTTTCACACTCTCCTAGTGTGGGTA
>NW_021360408.1:0-242 GCF_001605985.2 Dendrobium catenatum | reverse complement strand
CCTTGGGGCTAAGCTAATAGCCTCGTTGGCTTGGGTTACCCAGTAGCAATTAGGGTAAATTAAGTTATTTTAAATTGGTTGAAATTAAAGAAGTGAATTAATATAAGGGGAATTAATTACTAATATTAATGGATTGGTTGAGAATTTTAATGACTTATTAGAAGAATTTTAAAGGTTAGAGAAATTCATAGGTTTTAGGGGGGCTTATCCGGATACGTTAACTAAGGGGTCAAAATTTGACT
>NW_021360407.1:0-1588 GCF_001605985.2 Dendrobium catenatum | reverse complement strand
GATCTTAAAGCACTAAAACTATTTTGATATATTACTAAATAAAGATGAAAATATTACTCTTAAAACTAGGGGTGCCAATATTTGACACGAACCGAAAACCTGACACGAATCCTACCCGATAATTCCGGGTTAGGGTCAACCCAAACCCGAAATGGGTCGGGTTCAGGTTCAACAATTTGACCTGTTTAAAAAATCGGGTCGGTTTCATGTTGACCCTTTGGCCCGAAATTGACCCGAAACCCCATTTTAGACCCGGAATTGACCCGTTTTCGACTTGTTTTGACCAGAAAAGCTGAGATTATCCCATTTTTTGATATGAAAACTAGTAATTTTTTGTTGGCCCCGGAGTCATTCGAGTCATGTCGGGTTGACTCGGACCCGAAGCGGGTTGGGTTCGGGTTCGGAAAACTAACCCATTTGTAAAATCGGGTCGGGTTCAAGACCCGAAAAGTATAAGGTCTGTTTCGGGTTCCACCCGAACCTGACCCGTGACCCGAAATTGACACCCCTACTTAAAACATATAAGTAGACTATATTTTTTTGTTTTATGAAGTTACTCTATAGACAATTCTGGACCTTAGAGAACTCTAGTTACTCCTTGAAGCCTCCAATCACCTGCCAACTACAATCATTAAGCCCACACTCCTTCAAAAAATCATTCATTAGATAAATAAATAAAACTACTGTTAAAGTATTAGAAATAAAACGAATCACCTAGAAGAAATATATATAGTATCTATTTAATATGCATGTTTAATATGTCATATAATACTCGCATAAATTATGAAAAATCAGAATATCTTAAGCCCACCCTACACATTTTTTTGGATAAGATTGATAATGACGAAGATGATGATGATATTATGATGATCTAAATATAAAAAATTATCTTTTAACGTAAGAATCATGAAAACATAGAAGCATTGTAAATCTTATCAAAATGTATAAAATATCTCAAAATAGTAATACCTCTACAAAAAATGGACACTCAAAATGAAAAAGGTCAGAAATGTATCAAATATATGAACTCAGAAGTGAAAGATCAATGGGCACTCAGAATGAAAAGGACTAATAATATGTCAATCAAACAGATTGTTAATAATATATATTCCTCATTGTGCCATGTAAAATATTAAGAAAATAATAATAATAAGCACAAAAATAAAAATCGCAAAAAGGCAGGTGAAAATTGGCAGTGGAAAACAGAAATACTCGCCATCCAACAATACATGTCTGATACAAACTAGAGAAAATCAGTATAATTAAAGCATTTTTTTATCCAACCAAGAAAATTCGGGCTCAAACAAGAATTCCGTATGTCAATGAAAAAAGAATTTAAGAAAAAGATTTTAAAACATAAATAATGAAATAATACTCCAATTACATGATTTTTACAGGATGAGGCAAACATCAAAAGGGTAAAAGCACAAAAATAAGCTAGCAATATTGAGGTCAGTGAAACGCCACCCAT
This sequence comes from Dendrobium catenatum, assembly GCF_001605985.2. NCBI lineage: Eukaryota > Viridiplantae > Streptophyta > Magnoliopsida > Asparagales > Orchidaceae > Dendrobium > Dendrobium catenatum. Next base: position 117 of record NW_021360407.1, on the reverse strand, counting down.
ACCTACGCATCCTACTAGACGCCAAAATATTTTCGCAGTCAGTTCAATACACAGCTAGGGAAAAATCAAAATAACTCAAGCGCATACCACTGTCAGTTTAATACACAGCCCATACTT
>NW_021360406.1:0-200 GCF_001605985.2 Dendrobium catenatum | reverse complement strand
ATTAGTCTTTTACATAGCATGAGACCACTATATATAGTTCTTCCAACATAAAGAAATAAAAGTACTTAAATGCCCTTTGGGCTACAATAAGACAATATTCCCCATAGGGGTAAACTGGGAAATGAAAATGCCAACTAAATAAAACATAAGATACATCAAAAGCAAAGACTCTGAATCGTAGCCGTCGATCTGCGCTGTCT
>NW_021360405.1:0-1244 GCF_001605985.2 Dendrobium catenatum | reverse complement strand
GCTGAATTTTTGCCTTGCAAGACTTTCGTCAGACTCCTGCTCGTCGATGAATTCTCGTCGGTCTTCTACCCGACATTGAACTTCTACCCAACGTCGAACTTCTGCTCTTCAGCGGACTTCTACTCATCGTCAGACTCCTGCTCGTCGACGAATTTTTGTCGGTCTTCTACCCGACGTTAAATTTCTACCCGACGTCGGACTTCTGCTCTTCAGCGAACTTCTACTCATCGTCAGACTCCTTCTCGTCGATGAATTTTCGTCGGTCTTCTACCCGACGTTAAACTTCTACCCGACGTCAAACTCCTGCTCGTCGACGAATTTTCGTCGGTCTTCTACCCGACGTTGAACTTCTACCCGGCGTCGGACTTCTGCTCGTTAGCGGACTCCTACTCGTCGTCGGACTTCTGCTCGTCGACGAACTTTCGTCGGTCTTCTACCCGACGTCGGACTTCTGCTCATCAGCGGACTTCTACCCGACGTCGGACTTCTGCTCGTCAGCGGACTTCTACTCGTCGACATAATTCTGCTCGTCGATGAATTCTCGTCGGTCTTCCACCCGACGTTGAACTTCTACCCGACGTCGGACTTCTGCTCATCAGCGGACTTCTACTCATCGTCAGACTCCTGCTCGTCAACGAATTTTCGTCGGTCTTCTACCCGACGTCAGACTCCTGTTCGTCGACGAATTTTCGTCGGTCTTCTACCCGACGTCGGACTTCTGCTCGTTAGCGGACTCCTACTCGTCGTCGGACTTCTGATCGTCGATGAACTTTCGTCGGTCTTCTACCCGACGTCGGACTTCTGCTTGTCAGCGGACTTCTACCTGACGTCGGACTTCTGCTCGTCAGCGGACTTCTACTCGTCGTCAGAATTCTGCTCGTAGACGAATTCTCATCGGTCTTCCACCCGACGTTGAACTTCTACCCGACGTCAGACTTCTGCTCGTCAGCAGACTTCTACCTGACGTCGGACTTCTGCTCGTTAGCAGACTCCTCCTCGTCGTCAGACTCCTGCTCGTCGACGAATTCTCGTCGGTCTTCTACCCGACGTCGGATCTCTGCTCGTTAGCGGACTCCTACTCGTCGTCAGACTTCTACTCGTCGACGAATTTTCGTCAGTCTTCTACCCGACGTCGTACTTCTCCTTGTATACGGACTTCTGCTCTTCAACGGACAACTACTCGTCATCGGCTTCTCGCTCGACTGCAACTTGCAACGCACCCTCGAACTCTCTCTTCTGGCTCC
>NW_021360404.1:0-305 GCF_001605985.2 Dendrobium catenatum | reverse complement strand
AGTCGCTGGCTGCGGAAGTACAACAGTTTTTCGGAGAAATGCGCCGCGAGTTGAGACAGATCAACGCTCGCCTGGATAGGAACCAAGACGTACAGGCGAATGTGCCGGCAACCACACCGGTAGCTAGACGTGGGTTCTCAACGGACCGGGGGCGTTTGAGGGAAACGAATCAGCGGATGCTATCAGATTCGGAAGATGAGGTCGAAATGTTCAATCAGCTGGAGATATCAGATTCGGATGAAGAACCCGAAATGATTCGCAGAAGGTGTAACGAGAGGGGACGACACCACAGCGAATTCCGTGTT
>NW_021360403.1:0-371 GCF_001605985.2 Dendrobium catenatum | reverse complement strand
AATTGCATTAGTTAGGAGCATTTACCCAACATAAGTCAAAGACCACTTAGAAAATCCTCTAGATTTCGGTCCTATTTCCAAAGAATTGTACCGCCCACCCATCTTTCATAATTGACTTGATAGCATGGCTTTGAAGCGATTAGGTGGTTAGCTAGCTCCCCCAATCCAGGCCGGGATAAGTCCAGGTTTTGCATTGCGTTTGCTAGGACACGGGTCTTAGTGTTTCGTAGAATACTAGGCCCAACCTAGATTTAGGATTCGAGGCTACTACATTCGGTCTCGTAGTATGCCTTAAATAGTAGGTAGGCCCCTTCTTTTCAGGGACCCTAAATCCTACTTATCCGCGTCACAGGATGACGCCACCTCCATCC
>NW_021360402.1:0-336 GCF_001605985.2 Dendrobium catenatum | reverse complement strand
GAAATAAAAGATCTAGAGGTATGACCAGGCCATCCAGGAGGAGAACCCAATAGAAAGGTAGGATGCACACATAATCATCCCTAAAATGACCTTAAGAACTAGGAGAAGGCAAGGTGAATCGCTCCAAATGAAGTATACAGAACTCCCAAAATGTCTATCATTGCGTTTCCTCCAAATGAAGTATACAGAACAATAGATCACAAGAAAACAAACATTTTTTCCCGGATAATTCAAGTGTTGTAGATCACCAATAAATTCAAACAATTGCAGCAAAGTCGGTCTGAGAAGGAAGCTATAACGCCCCAAGATCCGTGTAGTGAAAGGATTCATCTGATC
>NW_021360401.1:0-239 GCF_001605985.2 Dendrobium catenatum | reverse complement strand
AACTAGCTTATTTCCTTCTCTATCAATATATTTAAAAGTAACATAATGAAATTCTTTGAAAAAATTTAACTCATCTGAAAACTTGAAGCCGTGATCCTTAGCCTTCTGAATAACCTTTATGACATTGTAGTTGTCGCTCTCAATAATAGCTCCCTTGAACTTGAACATCCAATCTTTCATTATATTCTTCAAAGTTTTGATAGCTATAAATTCCAATTGGTATATGTCCCAATGGATAT
>NW_021360400.1:0-208 GCF_001605985.2 Dendrobium catenatum | reverse complement strand
GAGAGTTTGAGAATGAAAGATTTGGAGATTTTTGTGATGACAAGGGGATTAGCCATAATTTTTCAACTCCCATGACTTCTAGTGCTCCATTGGATAAGGACCCAAGTGGTAAATCTGTTGATAAGAAGAAGTATAGAGGAATGATTGGATCTTTATTTTACTTGACTGTGTGCCGACCTGATATTATGTTTAGTGTTTGCCTTTGTGC
>NW_021360399.1:0-255 GCF_001605985.2 Dendrobium catenatum | reverse complement strand
AATCATATGTGCTCATCTTATATCTATAACTAACGACATGTCTTTCTTATATGTGTATTGCATTTGATCCAGCTAATGAAGTTTTGCGATGAATTTTTATCCTTTATTAAAATATTCTTGAATCTAAAAACTTTCTTTTGTATATTAAAATTGTTTCTAAAGCCTTTCACAGTGAATATAAATACATCATATTTGCATATATTAGAAAATCATTGTATTTACATTTATTAATTTTTAAACCACTGTAATAGTTGA
>NW_021360398.1:0-1006 GCF_001605985.2 Dendrobium catenatum | reverse complement strand
ATTTTAATACATGTACAGCGTGTGTACAATCTTTATATCAGTTTCTACAAAATTTTTACATAGTGCGTATAAAGGAAACCATGAAGTTCCTTACACACACTGTGTACAAGGTTCACACAGTATGTGTATAATCTTTCTATCAAATTCTACGAACTTGTACAGTGTGTGTGTACAAGGGAATCCACAAAGTGCCTTGCGCACACATTATGTACAAGTTGTACACAGTATGTGTATAATCTTTCTATCAATTTCTACGAATTTGTACATAATGTGTGTGTCCAAGGCAATCCACAAAGTGCCTTGTAAAAATTGTAGTTTATTGTTGTAAAAGGGAATTACTACAATTCTTGAACAAAACCTATACAAAATGTAGTTTATGAATAAAATAAATAAATGTGTATAAAATTAAGATTATTTCTTAATGTTCAAATAAAATAAGGCATATGCTAGTTCCGCCCTAAATTTTGATATTTTTCAAGCTAATCCTGACAATTTTACACTGCATGCTTACAAACTTGTATGCTCATTGTGTACAAGCATATACATAGTGTGTGTACAAGTATGTACATGATACGTGTATAAGGTTGTGTAGAGCGTGTGAAAAACTAAAGGAGAGACCGTGTACAATGTTATACACAATATGTGCACAAGTTGTGCACATTGTTCAATCTTGGAACTATTGTTCGCTTTCTTAAACTCCATTAAATTTATAGATCTTTTCCAAGCAAATTAATATTCAAACATAATTGAGCAAGACACTTCTCTCTACCGCTTAAAAAAAGTTATGATGTTTTTTTCTTCTTGAAGTTCTACGGTATACAAGTTCACATATTGAACAATTTCTATGTATACAGATAGCTCTAAATGTTTACCGTTACATAATATCCACAAAAATAAACTTGTCTTTCATACTGAACCCTAAACAGCTAAAGAGGATGAAGAGCTCCGAATCCAAAACCCTAAAAATTTTTGGTTTTCCATGAATTTTCAAAACTGAACTGAATCA
>NW_021360397.1:0-985 GCF_001605985.2 Dendrobium catenatum | reverse complement strand
GGATTTGAGAAACTTGGTGGAGTTTTAGATAGTATCCTTTTCTGAGCAATGTGGTAAATCTAAGTTGGGGCTACTTAAATCCATGGTAGGGTTTATGTTATAAATTCTCTCATTTTCTTGTATTAGTTAGGTCAAGGGCGTTAGTACCAAGAGTATGATATGCCCTTTATAGATTTAGAATCAAAGGCTAGCAGTATGTGTATTCGCTATGGACCTTATCATTGGGTAAGTTCTCCATTATTGAGCTTATCCAATTATATTGATGGCATCTCTTCTATATTCTTATATTTCTCTATGTATATAGGTGATCTCTCTTCTCTCACCATTTCTCACTTTTGACAGGATATGGGGGAGTGACTCATGATGTTTTTTATCACTTATATAGTCTATTGACCTATCTTCTTTGACTAGAAGATCCTATAAGATCCTATTATTGTGTGCCTAAACCAAGAAGAGAATAAATTAGCATCCCCCTAACCAAGGGTGTATCTTAGGCCAAGTGCCTAAGAATGGTAAATTAAACGCACGGGGGGCTTTGATCCTAAAAAATGACAGCCGAATATCAAATTAAAACATTACTCAAGCCTAAATGAATAAATGGAAGAAATCTCATGATTATTGAGTCATTTATATTATTATCCATCTTCACGTGACTTTGTAATGAAAGCCACTAATTCTCCAACTATATAAGTAAATATTAGTTATCATTTTTTAGTAGGATGAAGTGCAATCGCTACCTCTTTGTATCTGAACTCCTAAGTTGTAGTATCCTTTTGGAGACCCTTATATTGTCTGGTGACAATAAAGGGAATAAGTTTACTTTCTAATCCTCACAATGCTATATTATCCCTTATGTGTGTACTCCTTGGTTATGGTGTTCCCTTAGATTTAAGGGCCTTCCTTGTTCTAGCCTTCTTGTCTATTCCATCTCCTTTTTTGGTTCTTTCATGGGTTTTATCTTGTCTTTATTTATTTCATTCTCTTA
>NW_021360396.1:0-217 GCF_001605985.2 Dendrobium catenatum | reverse complement strand
AGATGTCATAATCAAGTGAACTATGAGCATGCCCTAATTCAAATTTTTCTCAATATTACCTTATGTAACATGGCCCTCCATGTGGAGTTGTATTAAGATTTTGCTTGAAGGGAAGTAATGTTCTCTTAATTTGAAATTGTATTATATTTAGGGCAAATTTTTAACGTAAGCATCATTAGTAACATAATTAATTGATTAAGAACATTTTTGAAAAAAA
>NW_021360395.1:0-2490 GCF_001605985.2 Dendrobium catenatum | reverse complement strand
AACTTGCTCAAATAATAAGATCTCTTTGTGGTTGTGGCAACAATGAAAGAAATTTGTTACCTTGATTTGGATGTAATAGACTATATATTTAGGTAAATATGATATGCCTAAGTAAGAAAAACTTGTTGAATGTGGCAGACCAAAATATCTCCTGAGAGTGGAGTTCGGGCAAATGACAGACTAAGCTTGGTTCTAAATTATTAATGGATGATATATGATATATCTAAGTTTAAATGATAACCAAAGAATAAATGGTCCACTTGTACTTTAGAGTGTATACATAGATCAAAATTAAGCAAAAGGAGGAGTAAACTATGCTCAAGGTTTTAATGTAATTTAGACCTTGAGATGTAATGCATGTATGCAACCTATTCGATAACATTTGGTTGATAAAAATAATCACAAGATGTGATTTGAGAAATGTGACAAACTATGTCATCAAAAAGAATATCTTAGAATGATCCTAAACTAGGTGAAAGGATTGCCTTCATAAATCATAGGGATGAATGCATGAAATGTTATTAATGCAGTTTAAGTATATGTTTATCATATATTGATCAGCTTGTCAATCATAAATAGATTGGTGAATACATTTGTACTCAAATGTGTAAAGTTAGCCTTGGCCTAAATCAATCAAGTGTTAGCTTAAATTATTGAGATTAAATAGAAACGGGGTGCAATATGTGTATAATAAATGACCCTATATTGATTTATAATTCAATGTACATAAAGATCATAAACATCTAAGGAATTGATCCAGTCAGATCAAGTCAACCTAAATGAATTGACTTGATTTGATTAGTGACCAATACAAGTTTGTGTATTGATATGTTGTACTAAGAAAATTGCTTAGATACATCAATCCAAACTTAATGAACATTATGTTAATAGGTATGATTTAATTATATCATAGAGTTAGAATTATAGGGATGATTTAATTATATCAACCTAAATGAATTGACTTGATTTGATTAGTGATCAATACAAGTTTGTGTATTGATATGTTGTACTAAGAAAATTGCTTAGATACCTCAATCCAAACATAATGAACATTATGTTAATAGGGATGATTTAATTATATCATAGAGTTAGAAAACCTTTAAATTTATATGATTCTTTTGCAAGAGGATAATACCATCATTTATAGGTGTCTAACAAATATTTCAACTTTGATATCGATCACACTATCTCATATGAGTATCCAATAAATTAAGATAGTGATCATATATTTCTTGTGAGATGGAAGGGAAAACTATCAATAATGGGTACTTAATTTACTATAGATGACTTAGAGAAGCTTTCCCTAGAGCTTGTGGAGTAATATGTTAATTTTTAGTCTTCAAAAAAGCCTTCTCTACTGTTCAGGATAATTGATGTGACACCAAAAGCACAAGAGCCAATAAAGGAAGAATTGGACCAACCAATAGAGCTTATAATGAGAAGGAAGTTATTATAAGAAAGCTCCAAAAAGTAGGAGTTGAATGAAGCATGGTTTGGGTGAACAAAACACATCACAATCTCATCTTGAATCCTCGATAGAGTTTTAACCTTCTTTTGGTGGATTTCGATGTAGGACATACCCATTCCAAGTCCATAAGCTTGACCATTCCTCTTAGCATTGCTCATCTCAAATTAAGCTAGGTTTGGGTAAAAAAAACCATTAAAACCTGATTTTATTCTCAAGTTAGGCCTTTTCAATAGAACACTTTATTCTCAATTCAATCATTGTTGGATCTAGATCAGTGTGTTAAGTTTGATTTGGCCATCATGGCTAGGTTTATATTACTAAAAACTTAACTAAAGGCCATAATATTGACTTCCATGTCATAAAACACATTAATTTTCTTGCTACTTAACATCTCCAAAATGAGTCACCTATCTCCTACTCTTTCCCACAACACTTAAAAGTCATGTTTGGTATAGCTTAAAAATACTCTATTTGTAATTCTTACAATTATATTTATCTTGATAAGGGTTTTGATTGCATAAATACCTCATTGAGAGGTGTGGTTTACTTGATATCTATCACATCTATCTTAGGGAAGTTTGGGTTATTGATATTTATCTTAGAGAGGCCAGAAGCATTATGGTGTAGACAAATATCTGCATATATTTTGAGATTGAAGCCTTTAAGGTTTGAGGATACTATTGAACCTATAGCACCAGAGTACTGGTTCAGGAGGCTAGAGAAGATATTTGACAGTATATAGTATCCTCCTAAGAAGAATGTATTATTAGTAGTCTTTTTGTTAGATAGCAAGGTTGAGCACTGGTGGATGGGCTAGCAAGAGAAGAAGTTTCAGAGAGGATGAACTCTTTATACCACCTTCTACATGATAGCAGATGCAAGATACTATTTAAGACTAGTTAAGGGGAGTAGGACAGTTATACAGTACGAGATAGAGTTCACTACTTTGGCTAGATATACTCTACAGTTCATTATCACTCTCACGAAGAAGTGCTACAGATTTTTTAGGGGACTTTGAGATA
>NW_021360394.1:0-263 GCF_001605985.2 Dendrobium catenatum | reverse complement strand
TGTAATAGTTTTATCCGATATCAATATAAGTTTTAATGTTTTTGTTGTTAAATATTTTAGAAATGTGTGTTAAACTTTATGACATACATTTTATTTTAATCTTAATAGTGCTTTATTTAACTTGTAAATGTAAATTAATTTCATTAGAAAATATGATTTTTCTAAATTTAAGACATGCTTATAACTTAATATACTTAGAATTTTGAATTCCATGTCTCTTATTTAAACTACATTATCTTGATATTATTATTGCAATTTAGATG
>NW_021360393.1:0-271 GCF_001605985.2 Dendrobium catenatum | reverse complement strand
TGAAGTTCTGGTTGGTTGAAAGATTTAAGGAAATATTTAATAAAAATTTAAATATTTATGACTTAAGATTAATTTTAAGATATATTTTTAGGGTTTGGTGATTACAACCTTTATTAAACCAGGGCCTTAAAGTTTATTTCATCTTCTTTGAGACAGTTAATAGCCACGTAGGCCCGGGTTACCCAGTAGTAACCAAAATAGTTAAATGTATTAAATTGATTAAGATTTGAAGGTTGATTAATTTGATTTAAAATTAATTGATTACTAATTT
>NW_021360392.1:0-282 GCF_001605985.2 Dendrobium catenatum | reverse complement strand
GATCACAAATATTATTATTTTTACTTGCTCTCCTATCCCCTAAAATTAAAGCTAATTATATATCTATTTTCTCTATCACATACTAACATTTCAAGTCCATAAGCTCACTCTTAAGCAAGATCAAGATTAGGTACACTAGGACTAAATCAAGTCTTTAATTTTAACTTAATTATTTGTTCTACCTTTCTTGAGTAAATTGTAATATGATTGATTTAGAAGCTAAGTAAACTTGCACACACACACTCAAAGGAGTGAGTAAAGGGAGATAGAGAAAATTAATTT
>NW_021360391.1:0-204 GCF_001605985.2 Dendrobium catenatum | reverse complement strand
GTCTCTTGGAATTCCAAAATGGCCTTTGGAATTCCAAAATGGCCTTTGGAATTCCAAGATGATTTGTTTTCCCATGCCTTGGCTCTTTGGCTTACACAGTGGGCTGCTGTTTTCCGTACATGGCTCCTTGGACTCCTTGGTGGCTGTTGGTTTTCAGAGCTGGAGGTTCTTCCCGTGGCTTTTGGCGCCTCCGTTCTGGCGGGC
>NW_021360390.1:0-326 GCF_001605985.2 Dendrobium catenatum | reverse complement strand
TTGAGCACATGAAATGAATAGGAACTTTCTTCAAAATTTTTCTAAGTCCTATTCGTCCAGGACGAATTTACAATCGTCCAGGACGAATTAACAATTGTCCAGGACGATTGGTTCTTTGTAAAATTTTCATCCATATGAAATTAAATTATCGTCAATGGCAATTGGTCCTCTAGAAAATTTTCGTCCAGACAAAATTAATAATCGTCCAGGACGATCTGGTCTCAGGAAAGTTTTCATCCATATGAAATTAAATTATCGTCAATGGCGATTGGTCCTCTAGAAAATTTTCGTCCAGACGAAATAAATAATCGTCCAGGACGATCAGT
>NW_021360389.1:0-204 GCF_001605985.2 Dendrobium catenatum | reverse complement strand
CCAATTTGAGCCCAAATAGACCAAAATCAAAGGACTAAAATATATTTAAAAGATTCAAAGCATTAATTGGATTACTCAATGGAATCCAAATATAACATGCTTAGAGTGGAATCGAGCGGCTTGATGAGAAGAATCTTAAGAGTACAATATTGCTTAATTCTAGCATCATTAACGCACTCCATGATCTAGGGAATCAATATGGAC
>NW_021360388.1:0-805 GCF_001605985.2 Dendrobium catenatum | reverse complement strand
CGAGTGCAAAGGGGCTTACAAACTACACCTTACAAGAGGCATAGCCTGCCCGACCTCTGGATTTACTGTCCCGCCTGGAAGGGACTATCAGTTAGACCCTCCTAATCGCTTTTAAAATCATATGTCTTGGTCTCAATGCAAATGTAGAGTGGATGGTTATTTTTATTTAAAATGTAGGACTTATAGCTTGGCTTTTAGGCCAAGATGCCTATGCATGTAGGTATGTATATGCTGAATCATAAAGAAAAAGATTTTTTTGTTATTTAATCCTTAAGTGAGGGCTTTCTATATGCAACATGTTTTGGGCTATGCATGATTGATTTAATTTTTAGAAAACTTGGCTCCTTTAAAGGGAGCCATGCAAGATTTTCTTATTTATTAGAAAATCGTGGAGCATAAATCAATTTTTAGATTGATTACATTTTAATGGGTAGAAATCTTATTTTTGTCCTAAGAGCCTATCGCATCAAACAGTCCAAGTCACACCTAAGCAAAAGCAAAGAAAGAAACATAGGAAAAAGATGCATTTCTATTGCACAATCAGGTAAACAATCAAACATGCTTTTATTTATGAATAAAGTGCAGGGAATGTAAATAGAGTCCGAGTTTGTTGGCTCAAGAAAAATGGCATATATGCATGAATCCTGCTTTGCAACTGTAGGATTCCATTTCCCTTAAGTTAGATTGTAGTTAACCAGATTTCCCCTGAGGGTAGTGTCAGGGTTTATTTATATCTGGGGTTCTTACTTCCTATGAGCGCAAGCACTTATAGTTAATTACCCCTCTTACTATGTAAGAGAGAACT
>NW_021360387.1:0-250 GCF_001605985.2 Dendrobium catenatum | reverse complement strand
ACTGCTGGCTCCTAGGTGGTGGTGGTGTAGGTAGAACTGGTGGAACTGAAGGTCCCTCACCTTCATCAGGCTATTTGGTTATGCTGGGAGTAACACTTAACTTCTTCCGGCGGAACTTTGAGACAAATGATTTATGAGGAGGATCGTCACCTGAAACCATCTGCATTAAAAGAAGTAATTAGTAAAGCATTATAACATATAAAAAGTATAAATAAAAGAAATAATTAATAAAAAAATATAATTCTATAAT
>NW_021360386.1:0-353 GCF_001605985.2 Dendrobium catenatum | reverse complement strand
TTTTCTTTTTCTTAGGATCTTCAAGAATAATATCATCCTTGATAACTCTCTTTCTCCTTGTCTTCATTGGAGACCCTTTTCTTCGGTGGAGGCGGTAGTACTTTGCTGCTTCTTAACTGCACTTGAGCAGTCTCCTCCGGTTCAGAATTATTTAACTGTACATTTTCTTCAGAATCAGCCATCGTTGCATCTAGGGACTCATCTGTTGATTCAGAATCACCACCCAGGTCTACGTGTCCCATCCGAGACGCTATGCTAGGGTCTGATTCATCTCCCTCTGGAAAATACAAATCCTCCTCCGAACTGTAATCCATCGGCAAAACCATCATACAGGATTCAGAGGGTACTTCTGT
>NW_021360385.1:0-247 GCF_001605985.2 Dendrobium catenatum | reverse complement strand
CCTCCCAAAAATTTATTACTTGTTAATTTAATCGTTCTGATTTTGACCTTCTGCCCTAGGATTTCCTGTGAGGCGACAGCGTCAAATCGGACCTCCAAATGTTCGTTTTAAAAAAAATTGTTTTAATAATTCCACTTTCAAAATATCTCTTTTGAAATTGAAAAGAAAAGACTTTTGCTTATTAAGAAGATTTGAGATACACTAGTCTTACCCTCTTTACCATTTTAACTTTCAAGAATAAAGAGGC
>NW_021360384.1:0-201 GCF_001605985.2 Dendrobium catenatum | reverse complement strand
GTGAAAAATGGGATTTTTGGTTGGAGATGTCCTAGCGGTGTCTAGATGCTATTTTTTATCAAATGTTATAACTTGTATGTTAAATTATTTTTTTATTCACTACAATGAATTATTCTATTTGTAAGTTAGCTGGTGACTTTTAATAAATTTTAACTAATAATTTCTAAACAAATTTAAATAAGAAATAGCATAAGTTGTATT
>NW_021360383.1:0-788 GCF_001605985.2 Dendrobium catenatum | reverse complement strand
TATTGGTACACACGCGATGTCTAGGGATGCTGCGCGGGTTATCAAATTTTAAACCCGATCCTCCTTGGCAGGTAAAAAGGAGTCGACATTGTTTAATCATAAAATGCCCCCAAAATCGCATGAGCCCCGGCGAGTGTGTCATTGGTACACACGTGATGTTTAGGGATGCTGCGCGGGTTGACAAGTGAATTCAAATTCGAAACCGATCATTCTATACAGGTCAATAGAAGTCGACAGGGCTCGAACCAACAAACAAATATACGGTTGTGGCGACTGTTATATTTATCTGAACACATTCATATTAGGCCTTCAATGCCTATAACAATGAGAATTCACTATCAAGAGCATAAAAGCCTATGAAACCCGATCCTCTGTCGACAGCCCGACAGAGTGACAAGGTTCAATCCATAAAGGAAAATGACCCCTAACACCCCGATGATGGCCGTGTTGAATGTTTATCTCAACCAGAGGGGTTCATAAATACTTTCAAATGTCTCCCAAAAACTCCACAAAGTCCAAAAATCTCAAAATCTTAAAAATCCAAAAATATTTAAAATTGAAATAAATTCATCAAAATGCTTAAAACAAAATCCATCCACCATCCGCAACAGTTTGCCGAGGTGGACAAATAAAAACTACTCTAGCTCACAAAGAGCCAAATGCCTAGTAAAAAATATCACTAAGATCCATTCTCAAGATAATCTCCTGCTAGTAAGGACGTGGTACGTGTCCTCTAACCGGCGGTTTGCCTCCAAATGGCACCGCGGGATAAACGGTTATGACCCGGG
>NW_021360382.1:0-400 GCF_001605985.2 Dendrobium catenatum | reverse complement strand
TGTTTAAGAGAGCTAAATTAGCCACAGAAGGATCATTGCTATATAAGATCTCGGTGGAGTTGACAAGGTGTTCAGCATGAATAATATTGGAAAAGATGTTTCTAAAGACATGCCGATTCCACCAGTTAAGGACATAATTTAATCTTTTAAGCTTAAACCAAAGCCGAACCATACCTTTAACATCATTATCAGGGTGAAGAGGGGCATTCCAGTTGGTTTGAACAACATCTAAAAAGGAATTATTAAGCAACCACATATTCTGAAATCTAAATTGAGAACGAGCATTATAATGCTTAAGGTTGATATTAATAAGTAACGGAGAGTGGTCCGATAAAGTTCTAGTAAGATGTTCAACATTAGTACAGTTAAAATAATTGATCCAAGCATCATTAAAAAGAAC
>NW_021360381.1:0-321 GCF_001605985.2 Dendrobium catenatum | reverse complement strand
GATAATCACTTTTTTGATTAAACCATGTATAAAAATAACCAACCGAAGCAAGATCTTGAACCCCAAGATTAAATATGAGATTGTTAAAATCCCAAAGCTTACTATTAGTAAGAGCATTACCACCAGCTTTTTCATTAGAAAATCTACAACAGTTGAAATCCCTAAACAAAATTCATGGAGTAGTAATATTCATAAAAAGAAAAAGAATATCATTCCAAAGGGTCAGCCTTTTCATATGATCATTAAAAGCATAAACCGACGTGAGAAGCACAGAGAAATCAGGCCCCATCTTTAAACAATTATGAATTAACTGATTAGTAG
>NW_021360380.1:0-240 GCF_001605985.2 Dendrobium catenatum | reverse complement strand
AGATCCAATAATTCCTCTAAATTTCTTTTGATCAACAGATGTTCCCTTAAGGTCCTTATCCAACTCAAATGACGAACTCATTGGTATACTAACAGGTTTAGCATTGTCCATTTGAAATTTTTTTAGGATGTCCTTAACATATTTAGTTTGACTAAGAAATGTATCTTTCTCAAGTTTCTAAATGCTAAAACCTAGAAAGTAATTTAAATCTCCCATTAGACTCATCTCAAATTTACTACT
>NW_021360379.1:0-464 GCF_001605985.2 Dendrobium catenatum | reverse complement strand
GGTTACAAACTTTGGGGGAGATGAAGGTCAACTGGAAAACCTTGATGTTGGAGTATGGTGAAGGGGAACATCGAGTTACTTTGCATGGGGACCCCAAATTATGCAGATCTAAGGTGGCTTTGAAGACTATTCTCAAGTCTCTTAGGAGTGAGGGGAAAGGATTTCTGGTAGAGTTATGGCGATTGGAGGGAAGGGAGCCAGTTGAGCAGAGTAATATCCCAGCAGAGGTGGGAGAGTTGTTGGAGCGTTTCGCCCCAATTTTTCAGCTGCCAGCAGGGCTTCCACCACAGAGAAGCAAGGAGCACGCCATTGTACTGAAGTGGGAAGCAGATCCAGTTAGTGTGCGGCCATATCGATATCCTCATGCTCAGAAGGAGGAGATTGAGAAGCTAGTCAGGGAGATGATGGAGGCGGGGATCATCCAACTTAGCGTGAGCCCTTTTTCGAGCCCAGTACTATTGGTA
>NW_021360378.1:0-334 GCF_001605985.2 Dendrobium catenatum | reverse complement strand
AAAAAAAAGGTCAACTTCCATTTTCTCTAAAAAAAAATACATAACATACTTCTTTCTTTAGATAAAAACTTTTAGATTTAAAATTTTTAAAATAAACATTTTGAGCTGACTTTGTTAAAATTAATTTTAGATTAAGCATTTTGAAAACTCAAGTATAAAATTTTAAATTTACTAAATTAAATATTCTATATTTCTTTTATATAAAAAAATTATCTTTCATTTCGTACAGCTCATTAAATAATCAAATAAGACTGTGTCAAAATTTAATGTCATTTGGAGAGTTCTCGACATGATTTTTCTTAAATACATAAACTTAAATGGAATTATCACTTAA
>NW_021360377.1:0-324 GCF_001605985.2 Dendrobium catenatum | reverse complement strand
CTGTCCCCATAATCCAAACAAAGCACTTGATATAAGACTCAACTCAAACAAGCTTAACTCCCCCCTAAATAAAGCTCCAATCGACAAAAGAAAACAAACCCCCAAAAATGCAACCCAAAATAGTCCTCTTACTTGAAACCCAAAACATGATCTTACTACTCACTAATCCAAAACCATCTAGGAAACAAGTGCAAGCGAGAAGAAAGACAACTGCCCACATGAACAAGATCATTCACTTCAAACAAACAAAGACACAAAAGAATCTTTCAACCCAAAGCCAACCGTGAAAATTTTCTAATACAAATATCGACACGACTTTCACAT
>NW_021360376.1:0-493 GCF_001605985.2 Dendrobium catenatum | reverse complement strand
AATTCAATCCAAAATCATCTATTTGTTGAACCAAATCTAACAAATAATTCCATATCAAGCCAAAGAGGATTCTCCCAACACAGCCCAAAAGTTATGTGTTGGATTCTCTTTCTTTCCTTTCTTTAGCCTCAAAGCTAAAAGAATCCATTCTTCTCCTAGCTCCAAAAGTTAAGAAAACTCCAACATTTAGCTCAAAAGTTAAATGTCAGATCCCTCCTTCTTCTTCTTAGCCCCTAAAGCTAAGGAGAATTTCTCCCAACAAGTGGCACCAAGAGCCATATGTTGGATGCTCCTTCCTTAGAACCAAACTCTAGGAGGACCCTTAATGTGACATACCACACGAGCCTCACACACTTAGGTGCATAGCCCCTTAGGCATGCTAGGATTAGGATTTTTTTCTTTTCTGCGCATGTGATTGATGTTGTGGATTGATTGCCCTTGGACTGTCTGCGTGTGAGCACTTGCCCTTAAGTGGTTAGTATAGAATATAAAT
>NW_021360375.1:0-219 GCF_001605985.2 Dendrobium catenatum | reverse complement strand
TCATTTTAGATTTCCTAGACACTAACTGAATCTCATATGATCCAGGCCCCTTATAACTCTCTTTTGATAGCACATACAGATAGCATTTCAATTCAGAATAAATCTGGGCAAATCAGAAATCAGACAAAAATCAGGCAGCTCAACGGCAGTATACGGAATTTACACAAAATTTCTAGAAAATCAAAATTCACCAAATTCACACAGAATGTAGATAATCAC
>NW_021360374.1:0-682 GCF_001605985.2 Dendrobium catenatum | reverse complement strand
TAATGTGAAAGCTCCACCTCAAATAAATCTTTTTCTAAACTTATCATCATCTTCAAATTTACTCTAGATCTCATTTTTATTGCTATGTAGCTTGATTATTGAGCTCATATTTGAGTTCATCATTATTATTTCCCATATGGACTGACTCGGTATCAAAGATGTTAGATTATTCGATTTTGAACGTCCCATTATGAACATATCATGGTCGCATATATACCTCCTTTGATGGATATCAATCACTTGTATACAAGAAGTAACTTGTCAGTTGAGATTGTTCTTGGATATGGTCGAGAAAAATTGGAATAAAAAACTTGCTCCTTTAGGAGATCTCGACCCTACAATTAAAATAAATCTTATTTGAAGATAATTTTCTTATAGGAGATAACTACAATCAACTTGCTTTCTATTGATGCTCATGGGCATATAGTACATTTATCAACTAATGTTAAATTTCTATTGCAATTCTATAAGATTTTTTCAAAGCCCACAGATTTCTAGCAGCTTATTCCTAAGCTTTTCTCTTTCCAACAACTGAGTTAGTGATTTTGTTATTTTGCTTGCATTTAGATATAGCGCTACACCCACCACTGTTTGTCTTGGTGGTGAAGATCCGGTTGGGCAAAGCCCAGGTCTGTGGTTCGAATCCCTTGGCAAGCAGTGAAAGCCTTAAGTGTTGACCCGT
>NW_021360373.1:0-343 GCF_001605985.2 Dendrobium catenatum | reverse complement strand
TACTGGCCTACAATGATTGACGATTGCATGAATACTCCAAAATACTGTCATAAATGTCAGGTCCATGGTGTGGTTTTACATCAGCCGCCTAATGTGTTACACCCTACGATAGCCTCGTGGCCCTTCGAGAGTTGGGGCACAGATATCATTGGGCCGATTGACCCTCCTTCCGCGAGGGGTCATCGTTTCATATTAGCAGCGACTGATTACTTTTCAAAGTGGGCGGAAGCAATCCCCCTACGCAATGTAACATCACACCATGTCTTAAAATTCTTTCGTGACCATATCGTATATCGGCGTGCCCGGCAGAATCATATCCGATAATGGGTCCGCATTCAAGTCT
>NW_021360372.1:0-228 GCF_001605985.2 Dendrobium catenatum | reverse complement strand
TTACTTATATTTCTCGTCTATTTCTTCTTCACTTTTTATTGTTGTCAAAAAGGGGGAGAAATTATTATGTTTGTATGTTTTATTTGCGGTCTTGTAATATTTTTTTTAAGTTTGTTATTAAAATTTTTGAAAAACAAAAAAATTTTGTTCTATGGTTCAAAATGCCTCCTTATTTTCATATTGAATCATGTTTTTGATAAATTCTTCTTACTTACAATGTTATATAAC
>NW_021360371.1:0-233 GCF_001605985.2 Dendrobium catenatum | reverse complement strand
AAATGGTCTAACAATAGTAGTTTGACGATGTATGTATTGTCTTTCCTTGCTAGCTAATCTGGTTATGCCTATCTAATTAGCAAGTGAAGTCGTAATCCTTTAAGAGGGTTTGAACAAAACTTTTGTCTACTCATTCATGCAAGTCATGGGTGAGTTTGAGCTAATATTTTTTGCTTGGGTTCCTTACAAAATTTAAAGAATGAAACTTTTTAGTCATCTTCTTTTAATATTAA